>NC_057800.1:278148179-278414768 GCF_018294505.1 Triticum aestivum | reverse complement strand
GAGGCCCGGGGCCGGCCCTCCCCGCCGACCCCTCGGGCCAGAGGAGCCCCGCGCGTCGTCTCCTTCGTCTTCCTCCACCCTCGCCGCCCATCGCCATCCGCCGCCGCCTGCGTCGCCGGTTGTCGCCGCACCGGGCCGCCGCCCGCTCCACTCTGCCCCCAGCCGGCGCTGACCTCGCCACCGCTCCCCTCCGTCCGCGACGCCGCTTCCTCCGCCGAGCCGGACCACCGCCCCGGCCTCTCCCTCCTCGTCTCCTACTCCGGCCACGACGAACTCCGGCAAGAGCTCCAAGTCCGGTCAACCTCGGGATCTGCGCCGCCGATCTGGATCTGAGATCCGAAAATATCTCCTCGGTTGACTTTTTCCTCAGAAACCCTAATTTTTATGCCTACTTTGACCTGCCATAACTTTGCATCCGTAGCTCCGATTTGGGCATATAGCATATCAAAATGTTCGCCTCGACGAGTACATCATTTCATTCCATTGCATCATTTTCGTTTGAGTTCATCTTGATGCACAAAATGCTGTTAGAAGGAGGCTTCGTGAGTTAATTGTCAGATCTGCTAGTTCATCTTAGACTTTTGTCATTTTTGCCATGATTATTGTGTGCATGCTATGCCTGTGAGTCCTTCATATGTTTTGTTAAGGATTTTGTCTTCTTTCCAAAGGTGCAACCCATGTATTTTTAGGATGTGTGTGGTGACTTGTGCAAGCTTGCAAAGTGAAGCACCCGGTAAATCTGTTTTCAGGGACTTGGTAGTTTTCACTAAGTCCGGGATTATTTAGTTCATGATGCCATATGTTCAGTTTGTTTCCTAGTGATCCGTGCCTCTTTTGAGGATGATCAGTAAGGGAGTTTTGTTAATCATGTTGTGCTCTATCCATCCATGTCTTTACTTGTAATTATGGAGCAACCTAGCTTGAGTCAATCGAGCTCTACTTTTGCTTCGTTGTGAATCCGGGCAGATCGTCAACTCGTTTCCGATTTTGCCGATGTTATTGTAGTTGATCCGTGCATGCTATGCCATTGTTCTTGCCATGTCTAGCTAGAATTTTGTGCCTTATTAATGGATGTATGCTTGCCTTGCCATGACTTGCACCCTAGTGAGTGCATCGAGCTCGTTTACATGCCTTCATGAGTTATATTTCAGCATGTCTGAGTTTTCACAAAGTCTGAAAACTGATTGTGTTTTAGCTATGTTCGTATGCCCGTTAGTATATTTTGTGAACCCTTTTGGCCCCAGGTCACTTTGGATCTTTTGTTAAGCTTGTTGAGTAGCTCCATGCCATGTTCTTACTTTTCTTAATCAGATCATGTATCATGTTGTTTTGCTGCTCCGAAGAGGGCTTCGTGATCTGAAATTTCAGACAAGTGTTAATTTCACTAAGTCTGGAATCTGTTTTGCATTTGCGTTTTTGCCATGCTTGTTTGAACCTGTTAATGGATGAATTGGTCGTGGCTCAGTGCTAGTCTTTTGTTAAGCATCTTATGTGCATCCCTTCCATGCATTTTGTTGTCATGTTTGGGTGCTGTAGCATGTTCATTTCGTTGCATTTAGATGCCTACTTGCTGTAAATCGCAGACCGGTGTCATTTTTGAAACGCTTGCCATTTCCAAACCGTAACTCCGATTCCGGCGTTCTTTATATCGTTTTCAAGCGATTTCATCCCATCTTTCCAGTGGCACACTTGGTTTTCCAAGTTGAGGCCAGGTTCATGCATTTCCTGTCATATCTTGCATTTTGCATCCCGCATCGCATCCCGCATAGCATATCATCATTGCATCATATCGCTTGATCTTTGCACGTGGTTGATTGTGTCCTTGTTGCTTGTTTGTCTTGTTTGGGTAGAGCCGGGAGACGAGTTCACTATCGAGGAGCCCGTTGAGTTTGCTTGTGAGGATCCAGTCAACTCTGACAACTGTGCAGGCAAGATGATCATACCCTCGAAATCACTACTATCTTTGCTATGCTAGTTTGCTCGCTCTTTTGCTATGCCAATGCTACGATGCCTACCTTTTGCTTGTCAGCCTCCTAATTGCCAAGTTAAACCTCTAACCCACCATGTCCTAGCAAACCGTTGATTGGCTATGTTACCGCTTTGCTCAGCCCCTCTTATAGCGTTGCTAGTTGCAGGTGAAGATTGGAGGTCGTTCCTTGTTGGAACATCTTTTATTTACTTGTTGGGATATCATTATATTGCCATGTTATCTTAATGCATCTATATACTTGGTGAAGGGTGGAAGGCTCGGCCTCTCGCCTAGTGTTTTGTTCCACTCTTGCCGCCCTAGTTTCCGTCATATCGGTGTTATGTTCCCGGATTTTGCGTTCCTTACGCGGTTGGGTTATAATGGGAACCCCTTGATAGTTCGCCTTGTTTAAAGCTTTTCCAGCAATGCCCAACCTTGATTTTACCATTCGCCACCTAGCCTCTTTTTCCCTTGGGTTACCGGAGCCCAAGGGTCATCTTATTTTAACCCCCCCCCCCCCCGGGCCACTACTCCCTCTGAGTGTTGGTCCGAACCGGGCAGCTTGCAGGGCCACCTCGGGGAAACTTGAGGGTTGGTTTTACTCGTAGCTTGACCTATCTGAGTGTGCCCGGAGAACGAGATATGTGCAGCTCCTATCGGGATTTGTCGGCACATTCGGGCGGTGTTGCTGGTCTTGTTTTAACCTGTCGAAGTGTCTTGAGTTACCGAGATACCGAGTCTGATCGGAACGTCTTCGGAGGAGGTCTATTCCTTCATTGACCGTGAGAGCTTGTCATGGGCTAAGTTGGGAATCCCCTGCAGGGATTGAACTTTCGAAAGTCGTGCCCGCGGTTATGGGCAGATGGGAATTTGTTAATGTCCGGTTGTAGATAACTTGAACCTTAATTAATTAAAATGAACCAACTGGGTGTGTTACCGTGATGGCCTCTTCTCGGCGGAGTCCGGGAAGTGGACACGGTGTTGGAGTAATGTTTGCGCAGGTTGTTCCTCTAGATTCTCGCTCGCGCTTTGCCTCCTCTTCTCGCTCGCTCTCTTTTCCATATAAGTTAGCCACCACATATGCTAGTCGCTTGCTGTAGCTCCACATATATATTTCCTTACACTTCCTATAAGCTTAAATAGTCTTGATCGCGAGGGTGCGAGATTGCTGAGTCCCTGTGGCTCACAGATACTATAACTCCAAATGCAGGTCCAGGTGATTCCGCTCCAGGTGACGAGTACGAGCTCAAGTGGGAGTTCGACGAGGACTCTCAGCGATACTACGTGTCTTTTCCTGATGATCAGTAGTGGTGCCTAGTTGGGGGTGATTGGGACCGTGTCGCATGTTGGGTTCTTTTCTATTTTGGCGCCGTAGTCGGGCCATGAGTGTTTGAATGATGGATGTTATTTATGTACTTTGATATCATGTGGCGAGTGTAAGCCAACTATGTTATCTCCCCTTTTATTCTATATATTGCATGGGATGTTTGTGATGATTGCCTAGCTTGCAACATTGCTTTCAATGCGGTTATGTCTCTAAGTCGTGCCTCGACGCGTGGGAGCTATAGCCGCATCGAGGGCGTTACAAGTTGGTAATCAGAGCCTTCCCCGACCTTAGGAGCCCCATTGCTTGATCGTTTTTAGCAGCCGAGTTGTGTCTAGAAAAATGTTTTGAGTCTTTAGGAATTATATATCGGAGAGTTTAGGAATTCTTTTTACTTCCCAGTCTCCTCATCGCTCTGGTAAGGCATCCTGACGTAGAGTTTTGACTCTTCTCTTCTCAAATTTCACTAAAAAAAAATTTTAGGATCACGCGAGTATCTTGGAATCGTTCCGATGGCTTATGATGAGAACATTGACTTGGTGCCTCCTGTCAGGGGTTTAGTGGAAGTGTCCCGGGGAGTTAAGCTCTGAGGTGTTGTCATCATAGTTTTATTGTTGCAATTCTGGAATACTTGAGATATGTTCACCGACATCGAAAATATCTTTTATGCAGTTCGTTGGTGAGATAACCTCGACGCCACCCAGTACTGGGGCGGGAGTTCAGGAGTATCGCCATAACTTGTATAACGGATGCTTTTTGAAGGTTGAGGTAGATGGTTTCCGAAGGTTTCTTGGTTATGTGTTGAAGGATGGATACAGCTGGATGTAGGATTTGCTAGTTTGGGTGAGATATTATGCTTCCCCTGTATCCCCAACACCTGATTGCATAACCGGAAAGGTTCGGAAGTTTCATAGGTGGGAATTCTAGTAGCTCTAGTTCTTCTTCCACGGATATTGGTTTGAGATTGGGATTTCTTACCGATTATTCGTTCTTGATCCGTACCTTGTTGATTTATTTCTCTACATTAATTCTACGTGGCTTCTTAATTTATGGATATGTGACCATTTCAAGAGGAATGCATTCGTTCATTTTGTTCGGATGTGAAGACTATATGTTGCAATTTTCATTCCATTGGATTCAGCTTCAATATTTATCTGTCAATGTGCTAATGGTGGTCAACCTCTTCAGGATGGCTCCTCCAACGCGCATGACTCCGAATCCTGATCCGCCACCACCTCCACCTCCTCCAGAGGCATGGCAAGCTATGATGGCCGCAACCAATGCAAACACACAGTTGATCATGCAAATTCTTCAAGAGCGCAATCAAGGCAGTCAAGGGAATCAAGGCAGCAATCAGAGTCACTTTGCGACACTCAAACAGTTCCTTGCTAACGGGCCAAAGACTTTCAGCAACTATGTTGAGGCAACCGATGCTGACGATTGGCTTGTGGATCTGTGTAAGCATTTCGAGTGCAGTAACGTCAGGCCTGGGGACTTTGTCAAGTTCGCTTCCTTCCAACTCAAAGATCAAGCTGCAGAATGGTTCCAGCAGTACAAGGATTCCAGAGGTGGACGTGTTATCACTTGGGATGATTTCCGTCAAGATTTTCGAGCTCATCATATTCCGCAGAGCGTGGTTGAAAGCAAGCATGAGGAATTCCGCAATCTGAAGCAAGGCTCTTTGTCTGTCTATGACTACAACAAGTTGTTCCAGAAGCTCGCCCGCTTTGCCAAGCAGGACGTGCCTGATGAGAAGAGCATGATATACCAGTTCAGGGGTGGTCTCAGAGAAGATATCTAGCTCGCTCTTGTTCTCTTCGAGCCCTTGAGATACGATGAGTTCTACAACATGGCACTGAAGCAAGAGGCTGCTCAGTTGAGGTGTGATGCTTCCAGGAAGTGAGTCAGAGATGTTACTCCTTCTTCCTCTACTCAAGTGGCCAAGCAGCAGAAGTTTTGGCTTCCTCCTCCGTTCCGTCAGCCGTATCAGCAGAAGAGCAAAGGTGGCAGTGGTTCTCCCCACCCACCCAACCCTGGCTTTCAGAACAAGACTTCGTCTCAAGCTCCAAGATCGAGTGCTCCGTATCACCGTCCGCTTTCAGAGGTCATGTGCAACAAGTGCCAACAGAAGGGTCACTATGCCAACAAGTGTCTCAACCAGAGGCGTCTTCCTCCTCCTCCTCCTGTCAGATCGGCAAGTACAGCTGTGGTCAAGCATAACCCCAAGCATGCCAAGGTCAATTTGATGAATGCAGCTCAGGCAGAGGACTTGTCAGATGTGATCATGGGTAACCTTCCTTTTAATGATATTCCTGCAAGAGTTCTTTTTGACACGGGTGCATCACATTGTTTCATGTCAAAGCCATTTTTTACCAAGCATGAGTTCATTTCTTCTCATTTGGGTAAACAAATGGATATCGTTTCTCCTGGCAAACGTTTGAGTGCTAGTCTGGAGGTGCCAGATGTTACTATCACGTTGGGCGACTACAAGTTCCTTTCTTCCCCAATGGTTCTTGGTAACTCGGATATTGATCTTATTCTCGGGATGGATTGGCTTTCTAAGCACAAGGCTCAGCTTGATTGTGCAGCCAGGCAGATTCAATTGACTCATTCGTCTGAGGATGTAATTGTCTTTTCGCTCGGGATAATACTATTCGTCTGTTTTCTCTCAATGAGAAGGGTGAATTGGATGCTATTTCGCAAATTCCAGTCGTTTGCGAATATCAAGACGTCTTTCCAAAAGAGCTCCCAGGAATGCCTCTGCACCGGCCAGTTGAATTCGTTATTGATCTTGAGCCTGGCACGGAACCTGTGTGCAAACGTCCTTACAAGCTCGGACCTGAAGAGTTGAAGGAGCTGAAGAAGCAACTCGATGAGCAAGAAAGAATGGGTCTCATCCGGCCTAGTTCTTCTTCGTGGGGTTGTGGTGTTCTTTTTGTGAAGAAGAAGGATGGAACAGACCGACTTTGTGTTGATTACCGTCCAGTGAACAAGAAGACCATCAAGAACAAATACCCACTTCCCAACATCAATGAGCTGTTCGAACAACTCAAAGGTGCCCAAGTATTCTCCAAGCTTGATCTCCGTATGGGTTATCACCAGATTCGCATTCGTGAAGAAGATATTCCCAAGACAGCATTCAGAACAAGCTTTGGTTCATATGAATACACTGTCATGTCTTTTGGCCTCGCCAATGCTCCTCCGACGTTCTCTCGCATGATGAACTTCATCTTCAATGCCTACACCAATGACTTCGTTTTGGTCTATCTCGACGACATTCTGGTTTTCTCCAAGAACAAGGAAGATCATGCCAAGCATTTGCGTTTGGTTCTTGATAAGCTCAGGGAACATCAGTTCTACGCCAAGTTCTCCAAGTGTGAATTTTGGCTCGATGAGGTTCTTTATCTTGGTCATATCATCTCTGCCAAGGGCATTTCCGTGAATCCTAAGAAGGTGTCTGCAATTGTGAATTGGGAACCTCCTCAGACCGTGAAGCAACTCCGCAGTTTTCTCGGTCTCGCAAGCTATTGCCGAAGATTCGTTGAAAACTTTTCTAAGATCGCGAAGCCTCTCTCAAATCTTCTTCAGAAGCACGTCAAGTACGTTTGGTCTCCGGAATGTGATATTGCTTTCAACACTTTGAAAGAGAAATTGATCACTGCTCCAGTTCTGACTCCGCCTGATGAATCCAAGCCGTACGAGGTCTTTTGTGATGCCTCTCTCCAAGGTCTTGGCGCAGTATTGATGCAAGAGAAGAAAGTTGTTGCTTATACATCTCGCCAGTTGAAGCCTAATGAGAAGAACTACCCCACTCATGATCTCAAGTTGGCGGCAGTTGTGCATGCTCTATTGACTTGGAGACATCTTCTATTGGGAAGAAAAGTGGACATTTTCACTGATCACAAGAGTCTCAAGTACATCTTCACTCAGCCTAATCTCAACCTCAGGCAAACTCGATGGGTCGAAATGATTCAAGAGTATAATCCGAGTATCGAGTATACTCCGGGCAAGGCTAATGTGATTGTTGACGCATTGAGCAGGAAGGCTTACTGCAACAGTCTGATTCTCAAGCCCTATCAACCCGAGCTTTGTGAAGCTTTCCGCAAACTTAATCTGCAAGTTGTTCCTCAAGGTTTCCTCGCCAACCTTCAAGTCTCTCCTACCTTAGAAGACCAGATTCGCCAAGCCCAACTTCTTGATGCTATGGTGAAAAAGGTGAAGATTGGGATTGCCAAGAGTCAGTCCAAGTACAAGTGCTACCGCCTTGATGACAAGGACACTCTTTTCTTCGAGGATCGTATTGTTGTGCCCAAAGGTGACCTCCGTAAAGTGATCATGAACAAGGCTCACAATTCTCTCCTCTCCATCCACCCTGGGAGCACGAAGATGTATCAGGACCTTAAGCAAGCTTATTGGTGGACTCGAATGAAGCGCGAGATCGCTCAATTCGTGAATGAATGTGATGTCTGCAGAAGAGTGAAGGAGAACACCAAAGGCCAGCTGGTCTCCTCCAACCTCTCGCCATTCCAGAATGGAAGTTTTACCACATTGAAATGTACTTCGTGACTGGGTTTCCAAAGTCCAAGCGTGGCAATGATGCTATATTTGTTGTCATCGACAAGCTCACCAAAGTGGCTCATTTTCTGCCTATCAAAGAGTCGATCACTGCAGCTCAATTGGCGGAACTCTATACCTCTCGCATTGTCTCTCTGCACGGTATTCCTCAAGTGATATCTTCAGACCGTGGCAGCATCTTTACCTCCAAGTTTTGGGATTCTTTTCAGAAGTCCATGGGCAGTAACATCCGCTTCAGCACTGCTTTCCATCCTCAAACAAGCGGTCAAGTTGAGCGTGCCAACCAGATTCTTGAAGATATGCTCAGGGCTTGTGTGATCTTCTTCGGCATGAAATGGGAGGATTGTCTTCCTTATGCTGAATTCTCCTACAATAATAGTTTTCAAGCAAGTTCGGGCAAGGCCCCATTTGAAATTCTGTATGGCAGGAAGTGTCGTACCCCTCTCAACTGGTCTGAAACCGGTGAACGTCAGCTTTTGGGTAATGACTTAATCACAGAAGCAGAAGAAATGTGCAAAGTCATTCGTGATAACCTCAAAGCAGCCCAATCCCGCCAAAAGAGCTACTATGATAGTAAGCATCGTGATTTGGCTTTCGAGATCGGAGATCATGTTTACCTCCGTGTCTCTCCTATGAAAGGTACTCATCGCTTCGGTATCAAAGGGAAGCTTGCCCCTAGATACGTGGGACCTTTCAAGATTGTCAGCAAGAGAGGCGACCTCGCCTATCAACTCGAGCTTCCTTCAAACTTTGCAAATGTTCATGACGTGTTCCATGTCTCTCAGCTTCGAAAGTGCTTCAAGAATCCTGACCGCACAGTCAACTTCGAGGACATTGAGCTCCAAGAAGATCTCTCTTATCGTGAGCACCCAGTTGCTATTCTGGAAGAGACTGAACGCAAGACTCGTAACAAGTCAATCAAATTTCTCAAAGTCAAGTGGTCACACCATTCCGACCGTGAAGCTACCTGGGAACGCGAGGATCACCTCCGTTCTGAGTACCCGGCGTTCTTTCAGTCCTAGATCTCGGGACGAGATCCTTTCGTGGTCGTGGAGTGTTGTAACACCTGTTGGGGAACGTTGCAGAAAATTAAAATTTTTCCTACGGTTTCACCAAGATCCATCTATGAGTTCATCTAAGCAACGAGTCAAGGGAGAGAGTTTGCATCTACATACCACTTGTAGATCGCGTGCGGAAGCTTGCAAGGTGATGATGTAGTCGTACTCGACGTGATTCGAATCACCGATGACCAAGTGCTGAACGGACAGCACCTCCGCGTTCAACACACGTATGGGATGGGAGACGTCTCCTCCTTCTTGATCCAGCAAGGGGGAAGGAGAGGTTGAGGAAGACAGCTCCACCGGCAGCACGACGGCGTGGTGATGGTGGAGAGGCAGTACTCCGACAGGGCTTCGCCAAGCACACAACGGAGGAGGAGAGGTGTTGGGGAGGGGAGGGCTGCGCCTTGGAGGGTGGTCGGCTGCCCTCCCCTCACCCCTCTATTTATAGGGGGAAGGGAGAAGGGGGCCGGCCCCCTAGAACCCATCTAGGGGGGGGGGTGCGGCGGCCTAGGGGAGAGGGGAGAGGGTGGCTTGCCCCCCAAGCCAAGGGGGGCGCCCCCTCTAGGGTTCCCCCTCAACCCTAGGCGCATGGGCCCAAGGGAGGGGGTGCGGCCAGCCCACCAGGGGCTGGCTCCCTGCCCCACGCAGCCCATGTGGCCCCCCGGGAGGGGTGGCCCCTCCCGGTGGACCCCCGGAACCCTTCCGGTGGCCCCGGTACAATACCGGTATGACCCCGAAACTTCCCGGTGTCCGTTTGACAACTTCCCATATATAAATCTTTACCTCCGGACCCTTTCGGATCTCCTCGTGACGTCCAGGATCCCATCCGGGACTCCGAACAACATTCGGTAGTCACATACTAGTCTTCCTAATAACCCTAGCGTCACCGAACCTTAAGTGTGTAGACCCTACGGGTTCGGGAGACATGCAGACATGACCGAGACGCTCTCAGTCAATAACCAACAGCGGGATCTGGATACCCATGATGGCTCCCACATGCTCCTCGATGTTGTCATCGGATGAACCACGATGTCGAGGATTCGATCAAACCCTGTATGCAATTCCCTTTGTCAATCGGTACGTTACTTGCCCGAGACTCGATCGTCGGTATCCCAATACCTTGTTCAGTCTCGTTACCGGCAAGTCACTTTACTCGTACCGTAATGCATGATCCCGTGTCCAACACCTTGGTCACATTGAGCTCATTATGATGATGCATTACCGAGTGGGCCCAGAGATACCTCTCCGTCATACGGAGTGACAAATCCCAGTCTCGATCCGTGTCAACCCAACAGATACTTTCGGAGATACCTGTAATGCACCTTTATAGTCACCCAGTTACGTTGTGACGTTTGATACACCCAAGGCACTCTTACGGTATCCGGGAGTTACACGATCTCATGGTCGAAGGAAGAGATACTTGACATTGGCAAAGCTCTAGCAAAACGAACTACACGATCTTTTATGCTATGCTTAGGATTGGGTCTTGTCCATCACATCATTCTCCTAATGATGTGATCCCGTTATCAACGACATCCAATGTCCATAGTCAGGAAACCATGACTATCTGTTGATCACAACGAGCTAGTCAACTAGAGGCTCACCAGGGACATATTGTGGTCTAAGTATTCACACGTGTATTACGATTTCCGGATAATACAGTTATAGCATGAATAAAAGACATTTATCATGAACATTGAAATATAATAATACTTTTATTATTGCCTCTAGGGCATATTTCCAACAGTCTCCCACTTGCACTAGAGTCACCAATCTAGTTACATTGTGATGAATCGAACACCCATAGAGTTCTGGTGTTGATCATGTTTTGCACGCGAGAGAGGTTTAGTCAGCGGATCTGCGACATTCAGATCCGTGTGCACTTTGCAAATCTCTATGTCTCCATCTTGAACATTTTCACGGATGGAGTTGAAACGACGCTTGATGTGCCTGGTCTTCTTGTGAAACCTGGGCTCCTTGGCGAGGGCAATAGCTCCAGTGTTGTCACAGAAGAGTTTGATCGGCCCCGACGCATTGGGTATGACTCCTAGGTCGGTGATGAACTCCTTCACCCAAATCGCTTCATGCGCTGCCTCCGAGGCTGCCATGTACTCCGCTTCACACGTAGATCCCGCCACGACGCTCTGCTTGCAGCTGCACCAGCTTACTGCTCCACCATTCAACATATACACGTATCCGGTTTGTGACTTAGAGTCATCCAGATCTGAGTCGAAGCTAGCGTCGACGTAACCCTTTACGACGAGCTCTTCGTCTCCTCCATAAACGAGAAACATGTCCTTCGTCCTTTTCAGGTACTTCAGGATATTCTTGACCGCTGTCCAGTGTTCCTTGCCGGGATTACTTTGGTATCTTGCTACCAAACTTACGGCAAGGTTTACATCGGGTCTGGTACACAGCATGGCATACATAATAGATCCTATGGCTGAAGCATAGGGGATGACACTCATCTCTTCTTTATCTTTTGCCGTGGTCGGTGACTGAGCCGAGCTCAGTCTCACACCTTGTAACATAGGCAAGAACCCCTTCTTGGACTGATCCATTTTGAACCTCTTCAAAATCTTATCAAGGTATGTGCTTTGTGAAAGACCTATGAGGCGTCTCGATCTATCTCTATAGATCTTGATGCCTAATATATAAGCAGCTTCTCCAAGGTCCTTCATTGAAAAACACTTATTCAAGTAGGCCTTAATGCTGTCCAGAAATTCTATATTATTTCCCATCAAGAGTATGTCATCTACATATAATATGAGAAATGCTACAGAGCTCCCACTCACTTTCTTGTAAACGCAGGCTTCTCCATAAGTCTGCATAAACCCAAACGCTTTGATCATCTCATCAAAGCGAATGTTCCAACTCCGAGATGCTTGCACCAGTCCATAAATGGATCGCTGGAGCTTGCATACTTTGTTAGCGTTCCGAGGATCGACAAAACCTTCCGGCTGCATCATATACAGTTCTTCCTTAAGATGCCCGTTAAGGAATGCCGTTTTGACGTCCATTTGCCATATCTCATAATCATAGTATGCGGCAATTGCTAACATGATTCGGACGGACTTCAGCTTCGCTACGGGAGAGAAAGTCTCGTCGTAGTCAATCCCTTGAACTTGTCGATAACCCTTAGCGACAAGTCGAGCCTTATAGATGGTAACATTACCATCCGCGTCCGTCTTCTTCTTAAAGATCCATTTGTTTTCTATCGCTCGCCGATCATCGGGCAAGTCTGTCAAAGTCCATACTTTGTTTTCATACATGGATTCTATCTCGGATTTCATGGCTTCAAGCCATTTGTTGGAATCCGGGCCCGCCATCGCTTCTTCATAGTTCGAAGGTTCATTGTTGTCTAACAACATGATTTCCAGGACAGGGTTGCCGTACCACTCTGGTGCGGAACGTGTCCTTGTGGACCTACGAAGTTCAGCAGTAACTTGATCCGAAGTACCTTGATCATCATCATTGTTTTCCTCTTCAGTTGGTGTGGGCATCACAGGAACGGTTTCCTGCGCTGCGCCACTTTCCCGCTCAAGAGGTAGTACTTCATCGAGTTCTACTTTCCTCCCACTTACTTCTTTCGAGAGAAACTCTTTTTCCAGAAAGCATCCGTTCTTGGCAACAAAGATCTTGCCTTCGGATCTTAAGTAGAAGGTATACCCGACAGTTTCCTTAGGGTATCCTATGAATACGCATTTTTCCGACTTGGGTTCGAGCTTTTCAGGTTGAAGTTTCTTGACATAAGCATCGCATCCCCAAACTTTTAGAAACGACAGCTTAGGTTTCTTTCCAAACCATAATTCATACGGTGTCGTCTCAACGGATTTAGACGGTGCCCTATTTAAAGTGAATGTAGCTGTCTCTAGAGCGTATCCCCAAAATGATAGCGGTAAATCGGTAAGAGACATCATAGACCGCACCATATCCAATAGGGTGCGATTACGACGTTCGGACACACCGTTTCGCTGAGGTGTTCCAGGCGGCGTGAGCTGTGAAACGATTCCACATTTCCTTAAGTGTGTACCAAATTCGTGACTTAAGTATTCTCCTCCACGATCTGATCGTAAGAATTTTATCTTTCGGTCACGTTGATTCTCTACCTCATTCTGAAATTCCTTGAACTTTTCAAAGGTCTCAGACTTGTGTTTCATTAAGTAGACATACCCATATCTACTCAAGTCATCTGTGAGAGTGAGAACATAACGATATCCTCCGCGAGCCTCAACGCTCATTGGACCGCACACATCGGTATGTATGATTTCCAACAAGTTGGTTGCTCGCTCCATTGTTCCGGAGAACGGAGTCTTGGTCATTTTGCCCAAAAGGCATGGTTCGCACGTGTCAAACGATTCATAATCAAGAGACTCTAAAAGTCCATCGGCATGGAGCTTCTTCATGCGCTTGACACCAATGTGACCAAGGCGGCAGTGCCACAAGTATGTGGGACTATCGTTATCAACTTTAAATCTTTTGGCATCTACACTATGAACATGTGTAATATTACGCTCGAGATTCATTAAGAATAAACCATTGACCATCGGAGCATGACCATAAAACATATCTCTCATATAAATCGAACAACCATTATTCTCAGACTTAAATGAGTAGCCATCTCGTATTAAACGAGATCCAGATACAATGTTCATGCTCAAACTTGGCACTAAATAACAATTATTAAGGTTCAAAACTAATCCCGTAGGTAAATGTAGAGGCAGCGTGCCGACGGCGATCACATCGACTCTGGAACCATTCCCGACGCGCATCGTCACCTCGTCCTTCGCCAGTCTCCGTTTATTCCGCAGCTCCTGCTGTGAGTTACAAATATGAGCAACGGCACCGGTATCAAATACCCAGGAGTTACTACGAGTACTGGTAAGGTACACATCAATCACATGTATATCAAATATACCTTTGGTGTTGCCGGCCTTCTTATCCGCTAAGTATTTGGGGCAGTTCCGCTTCCAGTGACCCTTCCCCTTGCAATAAAAGCACTCAGTCTCAGGCTTGGGTCCATTCTTTGACTTCTTCCCGGTAACTGGCTTACCAGGCGCGGCAACATCTTTGCCGTCCTTCTTGAAGTTCTTCTTACCCTTGCCCTTCTTGAACTTAGTGGTCTTATTGACCATCAACACTTGATGTTCTTTCTTGATTTCAGCCTCTGCTGACTTCAGCATCGAGAACACTTCAGGAATGGTCTTTTCCATCCCCTGCATGTTGTAGTTCATCACAAAGCTCTTGTAGCTTGGTGGGAGCGACTGGAGGATTCTGTCAATGACCGCCTCATCTGGGAGGTTAATGTTCAGCTGGGTCATACGGTTGTGCAACCCAGACATCTTCAGGATGTGCTCACTGACAGAACTGTTTTCCTCCATCTTACAACTGTAGAACTTGTCGGAGACATCATATCTCTCGACCCGGGCATGAGCTTGAAAAACTAGTTTCAGCTCTTCGAACATCTCATATGCTCCGTGGTGCTCAAAACGCTTTTGGAGCCCCGGTTCTAAGCTGTAAAGCATGCCGCACTGAACGAGGGAGTAATCATCAGCACGAGACTGCCAAGCATTCATAATGTCTTGGTTCTCTGGGACGGGAGCGTCACCTAGCGGTCCTTCTAGGACATATTGTTTCCTGGCAGCTATGAGGATGATCCTCAGGTTCCGGACCCAGTCCGTATAGTTGCTGCCATCATCTTTCAGCTTGGTTTTCTCTAGGAACGCGTTGAAGTTCATGTTGACATTAGCGTTGGCCATTGATCTACAAGACATATTTGCAAAGGTTTTAGACTAAGTTCATGATAATAAAGTTCTAATCAAATTATGAACTCCCACTTAGATTAGACATCCCTCTAGTCATCTAAGTGTTACACGATCCGAGTCGACTAGCCCGTGTCCGATCATCACGTGAGACGGACTAGTCATCGTCGGTGAACATTCTCATGTTGATCGTATCTTCCATACGATTCGTGTTCGACCTTTCGGTCTCCGTGTTCCAAGGCCATGTCTGCACATGCTAGGCTCGTCAAGTTAACCCTAAGTGTTTTCGCTGTGTAAAACTGTCTTACACCCGTTGTATGTGAACGTAAGAATCCATCACACCCGATCATCACGTGGTGCTTAGAAGCGACGAACTGTAGCAACGGTGCACAGTTAGGGGAGAACACTTCTTGAAATTTTGTAAGGGATCATCTTATTTACTACCGTCGTCCTAAGTAAACAAGATGCATAAACATAATAAACATCACATGCAATTATATAGTTGTGACATGATATGGCCAATATCATATAGCTCCATTGATCTTCATCTTCGGGGCTCCATGATCATCTTGTCACCGGCTTGACACCATGATCTCCATCATCATGATCTCCATCATCGTGTCTTCATGAAGTTGTCACGCCAACGACTACTTCTACTTCTATGACTAACGTTTAGCAATAAAGTAAAGTAGTTTACATGGCGTTATTCAATGACACGCAGGTCATACAAAAAATAAAGACAACTCCTATGGCTCCTGCCGGTTGTCATACTCATCGACATGCAAGTCGTGAATCCTATTACAAAGAACATGATCTCATACATCACAATTCATCATTCATCACAACTTCTGGCCATATCACATCACATGATCAATCGCTGCAAAAACAAGTTAGACGTCCTCTAATTGTTGTTGCATCTTTTACGTGGCTGCAATTGGGTTCTAGCAAGAACGTTTTCTTACCTACGAATCACCACAACGTGATTTTGTCAACTTCTATTTACCCTTCATAAGGGCCCTGTTCATCGATTCCGCTCCAACTAAAGTGGGAGAGACAGACACCCGCCAGCCACCTTATGCAACTAGTGCATGTCAGTCGGTGGAACCGGTCTCACGTAAGCGTACGTGTAAGGTTGGTCCGGGCCGCTTCATCCCACAATACCGTTGAGCAAGAAAAGACTAGTAGAGGCAAGTAAGATGACAAAATCCACGCCCACAACAAAATTGTGTTCTACTCGTGCAAAGAGAACTACGCATAGACCTGGCTCATGATGCCACTGTTGGGGAACGTTGCAGAAAATTAAAATTTTTCCTACGGTTTCACCAAGATCCATCTATGAGTTCATCTAAGCAACGAGTCAAGGGAGAGAGTTTGCATCTACATACCACTTGTAGATCGCGTGCGGAAGCTTGCAAGGTGATGATGTAGTCGTACTCGACGTGATTCGAATCACCGATGACCAAGTGCTGAACGGACAACACCTCCGCGTTCAACACACGTACGGGACGGGAGACGTCTCCTCCTTCTTGATCCAGCAAGGGGGAAGGAGAGGTTGAGGAAGACAGCTCCACCAGCAGCACGACGGCGTGGTGATGGTGGAGAGGCAGTACTCCGACAGGGCTTCGCCAAGCACACAACGGAGGAGGAGAGGTGTTGGGGAGGGGAGGGCTGCGCCTTGGAGGGTGGTCGGCTGCCCTCCCCTCACCCCTCTATTTATAGGGGGAAGGGAGAAGGGGGCCGCCCCCCTAGAACCCATCTAGGGGGGGTGCGGCGGCCTAGGGGAGAGGGGAGAGGGTGGCTTGCCCCCCAAGCCAAGGGGGGCGCCCCTTCTAGGGTTCCCCCTCAACCCTAGGCGCATGGGCCCAAGGGAGGGAGGTGCGGCCAGCCCACCAGGGGCTGGCTCCCTGCCCCACGCAGCCCATGTGGCCCCCCGGGAGGGGTGGCCCCTCCCGGTGGACCCCCGGAACCCTTCCGGTGGCCCCGGTACAATACCGGTATGACCCCGAAACTTCCCGGTGTCCGTTTGACAACTTCCCATATATAAATCTTTACCTCCGGACCCTTCCGGATCTCCTCGTGACGTCCAGGATCCCATCCGGGACTCCGAACAACATTCGGTAGTCACATACTAGTCTTCCTAATAACCCTAGCGTCACTGAACCTTAAGTGTGTAGACCCTACGGGTTCGGGAGACATGCAGACATGACCGAGACGCTCTCAGTCAATAACCAACAGCGGGATCTGGATACCCATGATGGCTCCCACATGCTCCTCGATGTTGTCATCGGATGAACCATGATGTTGAGGATTCGATCAAACCCTGTATACAATTCCCTTTGTCAATCGGTACGTTACTTGCCCGAGACTCGATCGTCGGTATCGCAATACCTTGTTCAGTCTCGTTACCGGCAAGTCACTTTACTCGTACCGTAATGCATGATCCCGTGTCCAACACCTTGGTCACATTGAGCTCATTATGATGATGCATCACCGAGTGGGCCCAGAGATACCTCTCTGTCATACGGAGTGACAAATCCCAGTCTCGATCCGTGTCAACCCAACAGATACTTTTGGAGATACCCGTAATGCACCTTTATAGTCACCCAGTTACGTTGTGACGTTTGATACACCCAAGGCACTCTTACGGTATCCGGGAGTTACACGATCTCATGGTCGAAGGAAGAGATACTTGACATTAGCAAAGCTCTAGCAAAACGAACTACACGATCTTTTATGCTATGCTTAGGATTGGGTCTTTTCCATCACATCATTCTCCTAATGATGTGATCCCGTTATCAACGACATCCAATGTCCATAGTCAGGAAACCATGACTATCTGTTGATCACAACGAGCTAGTCAACTAGAGGCTCACCAGGGACATATTGTGGTCTAAGTATTCACACGTGTATTACGATTTCCGGATAATACAGTTATAGCATGAATAAAAGACATTTATCATGAACATTGAAATATAATAATACTTTCATTATTGCCTCTAGGGCATATTTCCAACAACACCCCGGATGTAACTTTCCCAATTTGTACTCCAACTCTTGCAGTTTCCGGCGTTAAGTTATATTTATTTCTCGGGTTCGGGTCTTTGTCTCCGTGTGTTGTGTCCATTGTCATGCATCTCATATCATGTCATCATGTGCATTGCATTTGCATATGTGTTCATCTCATGCATTCGAGCATTTTCCCCGTTGTCCGTTTTGCATTCCGGCGCTTCGTTCTCCTCCGGTGGTCATTTCTAGCTTTCTTTCGTGTGTGGGGTTTAAACATTTCCGGATTGGACCGAGAGTTGCCAAGCGGCCTTGGTTTACTACCGGTAGACCGCTTGTCAAGTTTCGTATCATTTGGGCTTCGTTTGATACTCCAACGGTTAACCGAGGGACCGAAAAGGCCTCGTGTTTGTTGCAGCCCAACACCCCTCCATTTTGGCCCAAAACCCACCAAACTCTGTCCCATCTTCTAGAGCATTCAATCACGATCGCGTGGCCGAAAACCGCACCTCATTTGGACTCTCCTAGCTCCACTTATGCCTATAAATACACCCCCCTTTCCAAATCTCGGATCTCTCCCCGTCCAACCCTAAAAAAAAGATCCCGCGCACCGGACACGTCCGGACGCGCCGGACACATCCGCCGCTCCGCCCGGTCCAACGACGCTCCTCCACCTGTCCCGCGGGGGACCGCTTCGCCGCCTCCCAGCCGCCGGGGCCGGCCCTCCCCGCCGACCCCTCGGGCCAGAGGAGCCCCGCGCGCCGCCTCCTTCGTCTTCCTCCGCCCTCGCCGCCCATCGCCATCCGCCGCCGCCTGCATCGCCGGTCGCCGCCGCACCGGGCCGCCGCCCACTCCACTCTGCCCCGAGCCGGCGCCGACCTCGCCGCCGCTCCCCTCCGTCCGCGGCGCCGCCTCCTCCGCCGAGCCGGACCACCGCCCCGGCCTCTCCCTCCTCGTCTCCTACTCCGGCCACGACGAACTCCGGCAAGAGCTCCAAGTCCGGTCAACCTCGGGATCCGCGCCGCCGATCTGGATCTGAGATCCGAAAATATCTCCTCGGTTGACTTTTTCCTCAGAAACCCTAATTTTTATGCCTACTTTGACATGCCGTAACTTTGCATCCGTAGCTCCGATTTGGGCATATAGCATATCAAAATGTTCGACTCGACGAGTACATCATTTAATTCCATTGCATCATTTTCATTTGAGTTCATATTGATGCACAAAATGCTGTTAGAAGAGGCTTCGTGAGTTAATTGTCACATCTGCTAGTTCATCTTAGACTTTTGTCATTTTTGCCATGATTACTGTGTGCATGCTATGCCTGTGAGACCTTCATATGTTTTGTTAAGGATTTTGTCTTCTTTCCAGAGGTGCAACCCATGTATTTTTAGGATGTGTGTGGTGACTTGTGCAAGCGTGCAAAGTGAGGCACCCGGTAAATCTGTTTTCAGGGACTTGGTAGTTTTCACTAAGTCTGGGATTATTTAGTTCATGATGCCATATATTCAGCTTGTTTCCTAGTGATCCGTGCCTCTTTTTAGGATGATCAGTAAGGGAGTTTTGTTAATCATGTTGTGCTCTATCCATCCATGTCTTTACTTGCAATTATGGAGCAACCTAGCTTGAGTCAATCGAGCTCTACTTTTGCTTCGTTGTGAATCTGGGCAGATCGTCAACTCGTTTCCGATTTTGCCGATGTTATTGTAGTTGATCCGTGCATGCTATGCCATTGTTCTTGCCATGTCTAGCTAGAATTTTGTGCCTTATTAATGGATGTATGCTTTTCTTGCCATGACTTGCACCCTAGTGAGTGCATCGAGCTCGTTTACATGCCTTCGTGAGTTATATTTCAGCATGTCTCAGTTTTCACTAAGTCTGAAAACTGATTGTGTTTTAGCTATGTTCGTATGCCCATTAGTATATTTTGTGAACCCTTTTGGCCCCAGGTCACTTTGGGTCTTTTGTTAAGCTTGTTGAGTAGCTCCATTCCATGTTCTTACTTGTCTTAATCAGGTCATGTATCATGTTGTTTTGCTGCTCCGAAGAGGGCTTCGTGATCTGAAATTTCAGACAAGTGTTAATTTCACTAAGACTGGAATCTGTTTTGCATTTGCGTTTTAGCCATGCTTGTTTGAACCTGTTAATGGATGAATTGGCCGTGGCTCAGTGCTAGTCTTTTGTTAAGCATCTTATGTGCATCCCTTCCATGCATTTTGTTGTCATGTTTGGGTGCTGTAGCATGTTCATTTCGTTGCATTTAGATGCCTACTTGCTGTAAATCGCAGACCGGTGTCATTTTTGAAACGCTTGCCATTTCCAAACCGTAACTCCGATTCCGGTGTTCTTTATATCATTTTCAAGCGATTTCATCCCATCTTTCCAGTGGCACACTTGGTTTTCCAAGTTGAGGCCAGGTTCATGCATTTCCTGTCATATCTTGCATTTTGCATCCCGCATCGCATCCCGCATAGCATATCATCATTGCATCATATCGCTTGATCCTTGCACGTGGTTGATTGTGTCCTTGTTGCTTGTTTATCTTGTTTAGGTAGAGCCGGGAGATGAGTTCGCTACCGAGGAGCCCGTTGAGTTTGCTTGTGAGGATCCAGTCAACTCTGACAACTGTGCAGGCAAGATGATCATACCCTCGAAATCACTACTATCTTTGCTATGCTAGTTTGCTCGCTCTTTTGCTATGCCAATGCTACGATGCCTACCTTTTGCTTGTCAGCCTCCCAATTGCCAAGTTAAACCTCTAACCCACCATGTCCTAGCAAACCATTGATTGGCTATGTTACCGCTTTGCTCAGCCCCTCTTATAGCGTTGCTAGTTGCAGGTGAAGATTGGAGGCCGTTCCTTGTTGGAACATCTTTTATTTACTTGTTGGGATATCATTATATTGCCATGTTATCTTAATGCATCTATATACTTGGTGAAGGGTGGAAGGCTCGGCCTCTCGCCTAGTGTTTTGTTCCACTCTTGCCGCCCTAGTTTCCGTCATATCGGTGTTATGTTCCCGGATTTTGCGTTCCTTACGCGGTTGGGTTATAATGGGAACCCCTTGATAGTTCGCCTTGTTTAAAGCTTTTCCAGCAATGCCCAACCTTGGTTTTACCATTCGCCACCTAGCCTCTTTTTCCCTTGGGTTACCGGAGCCCAAGGGTCATCTTATTTCAACCCCCCCCCCCAGGCCACTGCTCCCTCTGAGTGTTGGTCCGAACCGGGCAGCCTGCAGGGCCACCTCGGGGAAACTTGAGGGTTGGTTTTACTCGTAGCTTGACCTATCTGAGTGTGCCCTGAGAACGAGATATGTGCAGCTCCTATCGGGATTTGTCGGCACATTCGGGCGGTGTTGCTGGTCTTGTTTTAACCTGTCAAAGTGTCTTGAGTTACCGAGATACCGAGTCTGATCGGAACGTCTTGGGAGGAGGTCTATTCCTTCCTTGACCGTGAGAGCTTGTCATGGGCTAAGTTGGGACTCCCCTGCAGGGATTGAAATTTTGAAAGTCGTGCCCGCGGTTATGGGCAGATGGGAATTTGTTAATGTCCGGTTGTAGATAACTTGAACCTTAATTAATTAAAATGAACCAACTGGGTGTGTTACCGTGATGGCATCTTCTCGGCGGAGTCCAGGAAGTGGACACGGTGTTGGAGTAATGTTTCCGCAGGTTGTTCCTCTAGATTCTCGCTCGCGCTTTGCCTCCTCTTCTTGCTCTCTCTCTTTTGCGTATAAGTTAGCCACCACATATGCTAGTCGCTTGCTGCAGCTCCACATATATATTGCCTTACCCTTCCTATAAGCTTAAATAGTCTTGATCGCGAGGGTGCGAGATTGCTGAGTCCCTGTGGCTCACAGATACTATAACTCCAGATGCAGGTCCAGGTGATTCCGCTCCAGGTGACGAGTACGAGCTCAAGTGGGAGTTCGACAAGGACTCTCAGTGATACTACGTGTCTTTTCCTGATGATCAGTAGTGGTGCCCAGTTGGGGGTGATTGGGACCGTGTCGCATGTTGGGTTCTTTTCTATTTTGGCGTCGTAGTCGGGCCATGAGTGTTTGAATGATGGATGTTATTTATGTACTTTGATGTGACGTGGCGAGTGTAAGCCAACTATGTTATTTCCCCTTTTATTCTATATATTGCATGGGATGTTTGTGATGATTGCCTAGCTTGCAACATTGCTTTCAATGCGGTTATGTCTCTAAGTCGTGCCTCGACACGTGGGAGCTATAGCCGCATCGAGGGCGTTACACTCGCACTGCATGATGTTTGAGAAACGGATGACTGAGACACAGTCTTTCAGAAACATTAACTCTCTACTCCAGGTAGACCATACCAAACCTACAAACCCACTACCTGCTGATCTACCTCTTCAAGAGCTTCACATAACTTACTGAACTATGCTAGAGCCCATAATAGCTTGTGGTTGCACACGGAAGTTTCTAGCATGAATCATCTCAGTTCCCTTTGAGCCTGGGTGGCGGTCCATAGGAAGATCACACGGGTACTCCGGGATTTCCAAAAATACAGGCAACACTGGGTACTCCAGGTGCCTCAATCCACCCAGATGTATATTTAAGTTGCCACCTTAAGTTGAACCATTAATTAACAACCTCACATCTGTCATGGATTTCACTCACCCAAACCACGTCTATGAGCATAGCATAGCAATATAAGCAACGCGTAGAAGTAACTCCCAAAGGTTTGAATGTAACAGGGCAATAGGTTCTACCTCATCAACTACTTCCCAACCCACAAGTTAAAGTCATCCTAATCATGCAATGTTTGAGGATTGAAACTAATGCATAAAAACTGGGTGATAAAGGGATATATATGATCAAAGTGTGACTTGCCTTGCTGACGATCCGCGTAACCTAGAGACTCCAAATAACATGCTTCGCACTCCGGGAATTCTGTTGCAAACAAACAATAACATACATAAGCAACTAACAAAGAAGCATGGGTAAAACTCAAATAAGAAGATCTAACCGGAAAGTTCAACTTAAGAACTCCGGTTTGCAAGAAGAATCAAACCAAACGGAGCAACGAAACTCAAACGGCGAAAGAAACAAGATCCGTTTACTAATCTGGACTAGGGTCAAATTTTACAGTACCAAAATTTTGTTCAAGTTGGTTAAGCGGAAAGAGGGTCTCAAGACGAAGATCTAGGTGCTTGAATCGCCTGATTCTGACTAATGAGCGAAAAGAAAAACTAAAACAAAAATCAGATCAAAAATCACGATCAAGAATAATCGCGGAAAAATCCGATAAAAGAAAACTGACGAACAGGCTAACGAACGAGCGTTCGTTATCTGTAACTAACGAGCGAAAACCGTTCATTGAAACGAATGTACGGACGAACATACGCTAAATAGAAAAACCGGGAAAAACCGGTGAACCGATCTAAAAAACGAACTAGGGTTTTCTTAAAAAAACCAAAGCGGTTTTCTAAAAAAAATGAACGGCACAGCAGGGCTCCGGCGAGGGGCGGCGGCGGCGCGGGCAGCAGGCGGTGGCGGCGCGCGGCGAGGATGGTGCGGTAGCGCGGCAAAGCGGCGGCGGCGCGGCCGCTCGGCAATGGCGTCAGGCAGCACGACGGCTTTGGCGGCGGGGGCGGCGGCTCGCGGCGGGGTGGGGCTCCAGGGCGGCGGGTGGGCTGCGGCTTTAAAGGGGGCGGGGTGGCGCCTTTGGGGAGGGGGCACGGCGGGGACGAGGAGTCCGAGCCGGACTCCTGTCGGCGGCGGCGGCGGCGCGGTCTCCTGCCAGGAGACAGCGGCGTGGGGCGAGGTGGGCCGGCGGCTGGCTTCGGCCCAGTCGGCCTAGGCGCGCTCCTTTTTTAAAAACAATTCCGCCGAAACTCAGAAAAGTCCTAGGAAATAAAATAAAATTCTAAAAATGCCAAAACAAATGTTCACTGTCTAAATAAAATATTTAGAACAAGATGAACATTTTTTTGGCCCTAAAATGCAATTTCGAAAAAACATGCAGTTTTTCTAATTGCAAATAAAATCCAAATAAAATCAAATAAATGGTTTTAATATTTTTCCTCCGATATTTCAATTATTTTGGAGAAGTCATATTATCTCCTCTCATATATTTTATTATGAAATATTTTTCGGAGAGAGAAATAATCAAAATCAAAAATCCTTGTTTCTTTATTTGATAAAAATCAAATATGAAAACCGGGAAATCCCCAACTCTCTCCGAGGGTCCTTGAGTTGCTTAGGATTTTGAGGATTGCGGGACGAAAATGCAATAAAATATGATATGCATGAATGATCTATGTATAACATTCCAAATTGAAAATTTGGGATGTTACAGCCGGAAACAAATACATAACCCCTCATGCATTTGTTGGAAGGATATCCTAGGCAACTACTTGAATTCCCACCTAAGAACTCTCGAAACTTTCTGGTTATGCAATCTGGTGTTGGGGATACAAGGAGGCACAATTATCTCACACAACTAACAAATCCTACACTCCAACTGTATCCATCCGTCAACACATAACCAAGAAAACCTCGAAAATCATGTACCTCAGACCTTCGAAAACATCTGATATACTAGATGTGGCAATACATCTGATCGCTCTCCCCAGTACTGGGTGGCACCAAACTACTCTCACCACAAAGAGTATAGAAGCGTTTTCAATGTCGGCGCCCTCTGGTATTCCGGAACTGAAATGATAAGCAATGTGACAAAAACACCTTGGAGCTCAACTCCCCGGGACACTGCCACAACACCTAAATATCAGGAGGCAACAAGACAGAATCCTCATCACAATGATATCGCAACGATCCAACAATACCCACGTGATCCTAAAAAAATTAAGTGAAAAAGGAGAAGAGTGAAGTCAAAACATCTACGTCAGGAGTCCTCACTAGAGCGATGAAGGGATGAGGAGTAAAAAGAATTCCTACTCTTCGATATATAACTAGACTCAAAATAGTTTTCGCTTCTAGACTCAACAACGGCAGCGGTTTGATCAATCAAGGGGGCTCCTAAGGTCGGTAAGGCTCTGATACCAACTGTTAGTGCCCAAGATGCCATTCTATCCCAATCATGTGATGAATTCATGATCGGGGCACAATCGCATTTCGAGCGCATAGCAAGGTAGACATCATTACAACATACCATGTACTGAATAGATGAGAATACAAGGTAAAGGCTTACACTCACCACAAGCTACAACATGAATACGACAATTCATCAATACATAGCAATCAACATACAGAAGAGCAGGATCCGACTACGGATGAAATCAAACAAAAAAGAAGAATGACATCCACCCTGCTAATCCTAGATCTCCCGACCCAGAACCTAACCCTTGATCGAAGAAGAAGAAGCAGAAGAATTCCAAACAAGCAAACATCGCACTCGCGTCAAATCATCGCACTACATGTACTTGCAACTGGTGTTGTAGTAATCTGTGAGCCACGAGGACTCAACAATCCCATTACCATGGGTATCAAGACTAGCAAAGCTTAATGGATATCGAATGGATAAGTGGTGAGGTTGCAGCAGCACTAAGCAATGTATGGTGGCTAAGTTACGAGTACAAGAATAAGATGAGAAACTATGCAGCGGTCGCAAACTAGTAATGATCAAGAAGTGATCCTGAACTAATTACGTTCAAACATAACCCGACCGTGTTCTCTTCTCTAACTTCCCCGAAAAGAGACAGTCACGGTTACGCATGCAGTTGGTGTATTTTAGTTCATTTTACTTCAAGTTCACTATAATCGGATATTAATAAATTCCCATCTACCACATAACCGCGGGCACGGCTCTCGAAAGTTTAAACCTTGTAGGGATGTCCCAACTTAGACCATGACAAGCTCACGATCCGCGGAAACAATCCTCCATCACAGGACATCCGATCAAACTCGGGATCTTGGTGCACAAGACATTTTGACAATGGTAAAACAAAACCAGCAAGACCACCCGGTGCATCGATACCCCGATAGGAGCCGCGCGTCTCTCGTTCTCAGGACAACACCGTCTATGCTAAGTGGACGGTAGCCAAAATACCATCGAGTTTCCCCGAGGCGGCACCGCCGACTGCTAGGTAGGTGGACCAACACTCATGAGGAGCACTAGCCCGGGGGGTTGATTAAGAGACCTCGGGTGCCGGCGGGTCCCTATGCAAGTATTAGTTGTTATTAGGAAATTTGTAAAACCAATGTTGGGCCTTGCTAGAAGAGTTTTATTCAAAGCGAACTGTCAAGAGGGGCCCATAAACCCTCATCGTGTTAGGGACGCAAAATCAAGGAACATAACATTGGTATGACGGAAACTAGGGCGACAAGAGTGAAACAAAACACCAGGCAAAAGTCCAAGCCTTCCACCCTTTACCAAGTATATAGATGCATTAATTAAATAAGAGATATTGTGATATCCCATGATATCCATGTCCAACATGGAACAACCTGCAACTGCACCTGCAACTAGCAACACTATAAGAGGGGCTGAGCAAAGCGGTAACATAGCCAAACAACGGTTTACTAGGAAGGGTGATAAGGTTAGGGGCTATCATGGCAATTTGGGAGGCTTGATAAACAAGTGTTAGGTAGCGCGACATAGCTATAGCATCGAGACAACTAGCATAGCAAAGATAGTAGTGTGATCCAAGGTGACGGTCATCTTGCCTGAAATTCCGCTAGGAAGAACAACGAGTCCAAGAAGTAGAGGAACCAACATAGTCGAACGAATCCTCACAATCGCAACGTAACCAGAACTATCAAGGAGAAGCGCAACCGGAAAGAAGCAAATGACATAGTAAACAAACAAGCATAAACATGGCACGATGCACAATCAAGTATGATGCATGTCCGGTTTAATGAGGCATGACATGGCAAAGTGCAACAAACAATAGTACAAATTAAGTGAAGCTCAATATGCAACGAGTTGCATATTGGCGAAACACCACATTCAATTACTTAGTTCACTCTCATTTATGTATATGACAAGATTAAATGTTGGTTAACATGGCAAGAGGTGAAGCATAAGTAAACTAACTACTTAGGCAAGTTTAAATAAGGCCGGAACAACAAACACCAATTCCGAAAAATCCCCATATGCATATTTTGAATTTGGTATTGTTCTGCCCTAAATCATATTTGGATGTTGTTAAACATGCAAAGTAATGCACCGTGTTAATCTATGCATTTTTCTACACCATTTACATATAAAGATTATTAAATTCGGAGCTACTGTTATTTAGTTATGAAATAAACCATTTTAGCATGTCATTATGCAAAATAAATGCAAACAGCAATTTAAACATTTTAACATGGTTGAAAGTTGCAACATGAAAGTACATGAAATTCTAAGCATTTTACATATATGAAGTTGTTACATATGATGCATAGTTTGTGAGATATTAAATGCATGAACATGAGGGACTTTTATGTAAAACAGAAGTCCACTGGATAATGGCAAAATCCGCAGTGCGTGAAAAAAATACATGGGCTGAATCAACACGCTGGCCCAACAGGTGGAAAAAGAAGACGAGGGGCGTTGGGGTGTGGCCTCACCATGGGCCTCGGCCCGGTCGGTGTAGGAGGCCCACGAGGGCACGTGGTGCAGGCAGGCTGTGGCTGGGCCTTGGCGCAAGAAGTGGCCTAGGCACGGGATCAAGGCGTGGTTAACGCGCTAGTGGGCAAGCTGCTGCTACTCGTTGTAGAGGAAGCAGAGGCCGGGGACGATGGACTTGGTGGAGGGCGGCGCGACGGGAAGCAGGGGTGGCTGGATCTGAACGAGAGGGCGGCAGGGAGGACCGGCAGGAGACACGAAGGAAGGCGGCGGCTTGGTGTTCGATCTGTAGCAGGGAAGACAGGGGGCGGCACGATGCAGAGGACACAGGGGAGGCAGCGGTAGGGACTTGGAGCTCTGGAGAATATCTATCTCTGACGTAGCTTTTTCTGGTCAAGAATTACAGCTGCCAACAACTGCCCTCTTCATGTCAATCTTGCACGTTAAGAGAGAAAAGGTATCAGAATAGCATCATAAAGTGAAATAACGACCCAAAACATAAAAAATAACAGTAGGAAAACACGATGCAAAATGGATGTATCACCCATCATGGGGGTGGCCCAGCAGGATGGCTCCAACTGTTTGAATAGCACTCGGATTGATACCGGACTTATAATAGAAGACGAGACTAGTTTGTATCCTACTAGGACTCTACATGTAAGCCGGCCCCTTCCACCTATATAAGGAGGGGCAAGGCGCCCCAAGAGGGCGGAATCTCTACAGCTAGACACAACTAGAGGAGAGACGTCTCATATGGCGACTCCCTCATGAGCATACGGAATAAGACCTAGCCACAAATAGCATATAGGGTTGTTACTGGATGATGTTTTCCAGGGCCCGAAGTTGTTTAAATCTTGTATCTCGTGCGCTAACACACCTCGACGATCTCCACATGTATTAATCCCCATAATCATCGTCAGATGATACCGTTGATAAACAACATCGACATTGGCGCCCACCGTGAGGCCTGCACATAAGGGTGTTGTTCTCTTAGAGGGAGACTCCCCAGGGATCGAGAAGCTCACGATCAGCCGGATCAGGAAGAGCCGACACAGAATGTAGCGCCCAAGATGTGATTCTATCCCAATCACGTGATGAATTCATGATCGGGGCACAATTGCATTTCGAGCGCATAGCAAGGTGGATATCATTACAACATACCATGTACTAAATAGATGAGAATACAAGGTAAAGGCTTACACTCGCCACAAGCTACAACATGAATACAATAGTTCATCAATACATAGCAATCAACATACAGAAGAGCAGGATCCGACTACGGATGAAATCAAACAAAAAAGAAGAATGACATCCACCATGCTAATCCCAGGTCTCCCTACCTGGAACCTAACCATTGATCGAAGAAGAAGAAGAAGAAGAAGAAGAAGAAGAAGAAGAAGAAGAAGAAGAAGAAGAAGAAGAAGAAGAAGAAGAAGAAGAAGAAGAAGAAGAAGAAGAAGAAGAAGAAGAAGAAGAAGAAGAAGAAGCAGAAGAACTCCAAACAAGCAAGCATCGCACTCGCGTCAAATCATCACATTACCTGTACCTGCAACTGTTGTTGTAGTAACCTGTGAGCCACGAGGACTCAGCAATCCCATTACCATGGGTATCAAGACTAGCAAAGCTTAATGGATATGGAATGGATAAGTGGTGAGGTTCCAGCAGCACTAAGCAATATGTGGTAGCTAAGTTACGAGTACAAGAATAAGATGAGAAACTACGCAACGGTCGCAAACTAGTAATGATCAAGAAATGATCCTGAACTACTTACGTTCAGACATAACCCAACCGTGTTCTCTTCTCGAACTTTCCCGAAAAGAGGCAGTCAAGGTTACGCACACGGTTGGTGTATTTTAATTGAGTTTACTTCAAGTTCACTACAACCGGATATTAACAAATTCCCATCTGCCACATAACCGCGGGCACGGCTCTCGAAAGTTTAAACCCTGCAGGGGTGTCCCAACTTAGCCCATGACAAGCTCACGATCCGCGGAGACAATCCTCCATCCCAGGACATCCGATCAAAATCGGGATCCCGGTGCACAAGACATTTCGACAATGGTAAAACAAAACCAGCAAGACCACCAGGTGTGTCGATACCCCGATAGGAGCCGCGTGTATCTCGTTCTCAGGACAACACCGTCTATGCTAAGTGGACGGTAGCCAAAATACCATCGAGTTGCCCCGAGGCCGCACCACCGACTGCTAGGTAGGTGGACCAACACTCATGAGGAGCACTGGCCCGGGGGGTTGATTAAGAGACCTCGGGTGCCGGCGGGTCCCTATGCAAGTTTTAGTTGTTATTAGGCAAATGGTAAAACCAATGTTGGGCCTTGCTGGAAGAGTTTTATTCAAAGCGAACTATCAAGAGGGGCCCATAAACCCTCATCATGTTAGGGACGCAAAATCAAGGAACATAACACTGGTATGATGGAAACTAGGGCGACAAGAGTAGAACAAAACACTAAGCAAAAGGCCAAGCCTTCCACCCTTTACCAAGTATATAGATGCATTAATTAAATAAGAGATATTGTGATATCCCATGATATCCATGTCCCAACATGGAACAACCTGCATCTGCACCTGCAACTAGCAATGCTATAAGAGGGGCTGAGCAAAGCGGTAACATAGCCAAACAACGGTTTGCTAGGAAGGGTGAAAAGGTTAGGGGCTATCATGGCAATTTGGGAGGCTTGATAAACAAGTGGTAGGTAGCGCGACATAGCTATAGCATCGAGACAACTAGCATAGCAAAGATAGTAGTGTGATCCAAGGTGACGGTCATCTTGCCTGAAATTCTGCTAGGAAGAAGAACGAGTCCAAGAAGTAAACGAACCAACGTAGTCGAACGGATCCTCACAATCGCAACGTAACCGAAACTATCAAGGAGAAGCCCAACCGGAAAGAAGCAAACGACATAGTAAACAAACAAGCATAAACATGGCATGATGCACAATCAAGTATGATGCATGTCCGGTTTAATGAGGCATGACATGGCAAAGTGCAACAAACAATAGTACAAATTAAGTGGAGCTCAATATGCAACGAGTTGCATATTGGCGAAACACCACATTCAATTATTTAGTTCACTCTCGTTTATATATATGACAAGATTAAATGTTGGTTAACATGGCAAGAGGTGAAGCATAAGTAAACTAACTACTTAGGCAAGTTTAAATAAGGCCGGAACAACGAACAATAATTTCGGAAAATCCCCATATGCATGTTTTGAATTTGGTATTGTTCTGCCCTAAATCATATTTTGACGTTGTTAAACATGCAAAGTAATGCATCGTGTTAATCTATGCATTTTTCTACACCATTTGCATATAAAGATTATTAAATTTGGGGCTATGGTTATTTAGTTATAAAATAAACCATTTTAGCATGTCATTATGCAAAATAAATGCAAACATCAATTTAAACATTTTTAACATGGATGAAAGTTGCAACATGAAAGTACATGAAATTCTAAGTATTTTACATATATGAAGTTGTTACATATGATGCATAGTTTGTGAGATATTAAATGCATGAACATGAGGGACTTTTATGTAAAACAGAAGTTCACTGGATAATGGCAAAATCCGTAGCGCGTGAAAAAAATACATGGGCAGAATCAACACGCTGGCCTGACAGGTGGAAAAACAGGAGGGGCGTTGGGGTGTGGCCTCACCATGGGCCTTGGCCCGGTCGGTGTAGGAGGCCCAAGAGGGCACATGGTGCAGGCAGGCTGTGGCTGGGCCTTGGCGCAAGAAGTGGCCTAGGTGCGGGATCAGGGCGTAGTCAATGCGCTAGCGGGCAAGCTTCTGCTACTCATTGTAGAGGAAGCAGAGGCCGAGGACGATGGACTTGGTGGAGGGCGGCGCGACGGGAAGCAGGGGTGGCTGGATCCGAACGAGAGGGCGGCAGGGAGGACCAGCAAGAGACACGAAGGAAGGCGGCAGCTTGGCGTTCGATCTGGAGCAGGGAAGACAGGGGGCGGCGCGATGCAGAGGACGTAGGGGAGGCAGCGGTAGGGACTTGGCGAAGGTGCGACAGCAGGGACTTGCACGGGGTCTCCGGCGACAAGGGGCACGGGGACACCGAGCTATAGGGTGCAGGAGATGGATCCGGTGAGGCTCGCCGGATCTGGCGCTGGAGGAGCTCGGGCAGCGCTGCAGCAACGACGTTCATGTCCACAGAGAGAGACCAAGTTGAGTAGAGAGAGAGAGGGAAAGGAGAGGACGGAGAAGGAGAGCTGGGGTGCGAGACAACAGCCTGGTGTCGTCGGGTTGGTCGCCGACGTGAGGAGACGGGGAGCGGGGAGCCTTGGGTGATGTTGCTGTTGTCACTGACGGCGGCAAGCTCCGGCTCGAGGAGAAGGCCGAGGCGCTCGGGAACAGGGAGGTGAGGTGGTTCAAGGTGGAGGCGCGCAGGGGGATCTGGTGGCCGCGGGGTTGAGGGCGAGGTGGAGGCGGCGCGGTCATGGGTTGCTGCTACTACTCCGGCGAGGGGGGGTTCGGGGCATGTTGGTTCCTTGGGCATGAGGGATCGAGCGAGGAGGAGGGTTGCGGGATTGGGTGGATCGAGGGGAGGAGGTGGTTGCGCTGGTTGGATCGGGGAGGATCCCGAGAGAGAGAGAGTGGCGACGGCTGGGGAGGATCCCTTGGATATAGGGTTAGGTCCAAAATGGACTAGGGATAGACTATATATATGGGAAAAGAGGGGAGTTGGATCATCCAATCAAAATCCGACGGTCGAGAATAAATAGCTTAGGGGAGCTCAACAAAGAATCGAAGATATTTTAGGGATGTTTGGGGATGACCCGGACCCAACGGTCATGACTGCCCGGTTCGGGTTCTGGAAAGTTTCGAACGAGCAAGCGAGGGGGGTATGTGCACTATGCAGAGAGGCAAGGTGGTTTGACAAGAGGGAATCGAAAACCCGGTTGGCCTCGGAACGGCCAACGAAGGCAAGGGGGGACGCGACAACTACGAATGGATGTAAGTTTTATAAAAACATGTGGATGCAATGCACATGATGACGTGATGAAATGCAACAAGCAAATAAAACACTTGACGGCGAAAAACATGGAGGCATCTTGAGCGTCGGTCTCGGGTCGTCACACAGAAGCATTTACATCGATGACGCAGGCCGGGGCCCCGAGACCGACTCCTTCGAGTCAGGATTCCGGGTCCCCTTCGGCAAGATTGACGTTTTCGTCGGCTTCATCGGCGGGACCGAACAGGAGCTGGAACCCTCCGGCGATTCCATAATGGAAGGTGTTATGCTCGTCCACTCAGACAGCGAATCATTGATCGACCAGAACGACTTTAATGAAACCAAGTCCATCCTCCCGCTTTTTGATGAGAAGTTGGGTGGGGTACTCAGATGAGGAAGAATATCCGGTTTCTTGCGGGCCACCTCGTCACGCAGTTGTCTACATGGCAGCGAATCAACAGACTTAGCCTCGCTATGATGATATGATCACAACTCCGCTTAATGCAACCGTACGCCAAAACTTGGTTCTTGGTATGCCGGGTCAGGTAGCTAGCGCCCCAATGGCAGCCGGTGGAGGAACAACAACAACCGGGGTAGCCGGTGCAGGAATCTCAGGCGCACAAGCTTTAGCAGCCACAGCAGTGGCACTTAGCGCGCTCCTGGCAGACGTGGTTACTCTGGAGAACACGGAGACACGAAAAGCGAAGATCGAGAAGTGTCATGAACAACTCACCCAAGTTCAACAGAACATTGAAGCCGAAAACCACGTCTCGCCACGGCTCAGAATAACGTTCTTCAAGAGGCTTAGCATATGAGAACGGGGGAATTCACCTTGGTTTCCGCCAGAAGGAGTTGTCCACAATGCACCAAAGGACGTACGAGAGTCGGCCTACTGCCGGGTTAGGTCAGCTGCAACCACGGGCGCTTTTCCAGACCCCATCGGACGCCCCCTTACAGGAAGCACCAAGAGGGAACATAGAAGGCAGCACGGGAGCACCAAGAGCAGGAACTGACATGCCCCAATCAGCTCAAGGTACGTTCCTCTAAATATTAACAGCAGCAGTACCAACAGCCAATCCAGCCGCAGCCGGCGCGTTTTCATACACCAGTTGGTCACTTTTCTAACTCGGTGGATAATTTGTGGGCTACAACTCACAATTTTTCTTTAATCCCGATCCATGGGAACAGTCCACTCAAAGTTGAGGCAAGGAAAGCAATTGAGATGCTGAAGACAACAATCACGCAACAAGCAAACTATTCGCACATGACCATAGTAAGAAAAATTAGCCGGAGTAGGCTTTTACCTCACCGGAGGGGCCGAACTTAGATAACTCGTGTCTCTCAATCCCGCTCAACCCCATCCAAGGCTCCACCTCGTAGATATGGCCTCACTACTAAGTTATCCTATGAGGACACTTGTCGTGACAACCACACGACAAACTATGTGAGAATAAGGTCGCAGTGCAGAAAAAGAACGTGTGTGGGCCCCATAGAGCGTGCAAACGCACGAGCGATCGGCTGAAAGTTCAGCGGTCGTATTGAATCGTTTACCTTATAAAAGATCCAAAGGAGCGGATCAAATTAATCTCTGTCATCAAAATGTGTCAATCCAACATCTAAATTGCTCCAAAGATGAGTGCTTAACATTTTAGCACGCAATTAATATCATATCAAATATCAATGGATATACTAATCACATAATTATCACATGACTGCCATTCTATCTAATAAACATAAATTAATTTCCTACCTAATATCAATATGCATTGCACTTACGCATTTACTAGTACGAAAAGTATGTCATTGTACAATATACAACCAATTCATCTTGCAACAGTGGACCATGCCTTTCCTTCTGAATTGTCCACTGCGTGCGCTTAGAGGAGTCGGGTCTCTTTCTGTGGGCATGTGTCTTTCTTAGTTCACGGATATTTTTCCATAACAGTGCATTTCTTCTTTTAGATCATCAAAGATTTCTAAGTAATGCTCTTGTCCCGAAGAGATTGATAACAGACAATGTTATGGTGGCATATAAATGTGTAAATGCTATTAGGAAGAGGAAAAGGAAGAAGCCCTTATGAGCTGTTAAGCTTAACATGATGAAGACATATGATCAGGTAGAGTGGATCTTCCTACAAAACATGATGACGCGTTTTGGTTTCCCTCGGACATGGATAAGCATGGTCATTAGGTGCGTTAGGTTGGCCGGATTTGTGGTCAAGCTTAATGTGCATTTATCTAAAGGTTTCGTTCCCACTAGGAGACTTAGGCAGGGAGATCCTCTACCTTTAGAGCAACTCTAGAAGACCCTGCAAAATCTCGACCCGCAAAATGCGTTTGCAGTTTCACGAAGATTTCATTTGCGGGTCAAAAACTAGCACGGCCGAACAGAAACCGTAAATCAAACTGCATAATTTGAAAAAACAGTTTCGTGGGAGAAATTGCACCTCGTGGGCGCGAGTAGTTCATCACGTACTACATATATCTTACATGATCAAACACTACAAATACTAGTTCATACTACATACTACATCAGTACTAGTACTAGAAGGGTGGGGGTCTCACGGCGGCGACCTCGCGGCCATGGACGACGCCGTGGAGGAGCTCAATCCTCCTCGCCAGAGCTGCAGAGGTCGATGTACTTCGCCATCTGCTCCTTGCGGATGCGCTGCCACTCCTCGTCCTTTTCCTTGGCGGCAAGGTTGGTGGCGACCGCCTGCCGCCACTAGAGGGCTTTGAGCTCCTCGGCATGGCGCCGGCACTCTGCCTCCTCGCGCACGCTCCACTCGGCAATGGCAGCCGCAATCGCGTCGACATCGGCGACGAAGTCTTCCGGCCCGATGACTCCGCGGCGGCCGAGCTCCTCGGGCTCCTCCTTGACGGGGACGAACTCGAAGTCGTCCGGCTCCTCCGACCACTCCCTCTTCACGGAGAGAAGGCCCGCGTCGGAAGAGGAGGAGCTCCCGACATAGGAAGATCTCGCCACGGAGGAGAAGGACGCGACAGAGGACGGGGTACGGCCGTGCCGACGGTCGTACTCCTCCCTCTCGCGGACGCGGAAGCTCGCCGGCGGCGACAGGCCGCGGTTGGTCCACTTCCTCGCCCCGTGCTTCCTCGTGTCGTCCGACCGGACGCGCCGCTCGCGCTCGGGGTCGCTTCCGCCGCTGGATCTACTGCCGGAGCCGCGTCCGGAACTCCACATGCGGCCCCACATGGCGGCTGGAGGCGGGAGGTGGTCGTCGGCGGCGAGAAATGTGGAGAAGGGGGGTGGGGAATTGCGTGGCTCGGCGGCGGCGGGGGATAAGGTTTCAACCCGCAAACGTGCCACGGAACCGTAGATATAGTGGTCGGCGCGTGCGGTTTGCGGGCCGCGACAAATTTTTTTTACGGGTCGGGCGAGTATGCAGGCTCTATTCTGACTGGAAAATTGGGCCGAGCTCGCATACTCGCCGAAATTTTGCAGTTTCACGTCTTTTGCGGTGTCTGCTAGAGTTGCTCTTACCTTTTCCTCTTTTGTGTGGAGGGATTTTCTACTCTCCTCAAGCAAGTCCAACACGACAGAGAGATCTAGGCAGTGTCTTTTGGGAGCACCGGCCCCGGTCACCCATCTTATTTGCGGATTACTGTATTGTGTTTTTGAAGGCTTCATTGGATAACTTTACCAAGCTGCGTAATATTCTTCAGGCTTATGAAGAGGCTTCGGGTCAATGGGTGAACTTAGAAGTCATCTATATTTTTTTGGTAAAGGTTGTGACGAGGAGAAAAGAGAGGAGTACAGGATAACCTCGCTATCGGTCGTTGTTGAGTCTAGTGTGTCCAAACTATTCTGACTAAACATGTGTTGTATAGATCTAAGTAGGACTTTTGTGTATTCCTTATCTTAATATATATTGATCTCTATCTCCTTCCCGTTGCTTTACAAGTCTCTCTGTTGATCACTCAAACCTTAGGACCCGTCATAGACAGGACGTTTACTTGGCATTTAACCTAGTGAAACATGTTGCATCTATGCATGTTCCGTCTTTCTTTCTTTCTTTTTGGCTTCTAGTGCTGAAAGACAATGATCTCGAACCAAGGATATAAAGCTTGTCATGATGCAATGGATTCCTGTTGACTTGGGTCGAGAAGAGAATGATAGAACAAAAATATTCATTACAATTGTGTCCCAGCTCTTTCCCTCTTACTTCGCCATGGATATTAGGAATAGATCCCTGTTGAGTGGGGTCGATTGTACTCCCGCTGTTTCTAAATATATGACGTTTTGATATGGGCATGGCCCTGTTAATTGTTGATACTACCGGAGCTGAGTCAATTAAGGAATCAAGCCATGAAAAAGTTGTAAAAAATAATAATGCGCATGTGGCTAGATGTCCTCGAGGAAACGATGGCGTGGTACGTTAAATATGTGAATCATGGCTGAACAGTAAACTGGCTCAGATTTATGTGATGCCTACTAGACGTGCTGCGTTTTGTGAATATATAACACGACGTGCACGTACAATATGTTGAGTAAATAGGCAATTTTTCGATTAAATTAATTCATGAGTAAATCACTAGCATGGCATTGACTAAGTTGATGATGTACTGACTCTGATCTAAACATGCACGTACTAAACATACACATACTGCTAGTACTGCTAATATGAAAATAATCAGGAGTGGGATAAACGAGTTATACCCTCCAGTAGGCCACGCAGAGGCTGCGGCTTTGGTGGCAGCAGCGGCGTCCTCGGCGGCCTTCTTGTCGGCTTCAGCTTTCTCGGCGGCGGCACGGTCGGCGTCGGTGGACATGGTGATGATGAAGGCGACGCGAACGTAGAGGAAGTAGACGATCGGAAGCGAGCAGTCGCGTAATCGCTGCCCAAAAACCTATTCGCCCCTCACCCCGTACAGGAACCAGAAGGGCGTGGTTTCGGAGACCTGCTCTCCCGTCGACCGTGTACGCGGCGGACGGGATGGAGTCACCGGCGGCAGCAGCAGCAAAGGAACGACGGTGGGCGTGCGCGTGAGCAGATGTGATCTGTTCGTGGCGGCTAGGGTTAGGAGACACCGCATACTTATAGGCGCAGCCGCGTGGAGAGACATGGGCTCGACCCACGTCCGAGTCCGTGACAGCCCACGATCCGACGTCTCAGATCGTGGCCCAGCTGTCAGAAAACTCTCCGTTAGTGACTGGCAAAAATAAGCGCGTGGGTGTGAGCTCGGCTCGGCTCAATCCCGCAACCCGCGGCGCGTCGTGATGAGGCGAGGCGGGCGGCGGAGGAGGAGTGCGCGAGGGCCTCTTCTCTTCTCAAGCTCCAATAGCATGTAGAAGAGAAACCCTTATAAACCACTCCAACTCTCCTTCCACTTCCGGGGTGGGACTAAACTTCCCACTACACCTAGTGCCATATAACCCACATGGGCCCTTAGAGATTTTTCAGAAATTGCAAAATGGGCCTAGAGCCCATCTCAGATTTCAGCAATCCCCCACCAGATCTCGAGGGCCCATTGTGTCCTCTGTTCCAATTGCTGTTTCGATATACCAGTGTTTCAGTAAAGACCTGTTAAGGTTGAACTTCACCTAGAAGAAGTGGCTACACTCCTTCACAACTGAACAATGGACTATGCCTTGAATTGTCAGTTTGGCGTAAAAAAGTTTCACTACATGTCTTACTAGTACTAGGTTGCCGAAGGCTGACCCCTCGGGTGGAGCATATAAGTCACACTCCTGGCCTATTCATGAGCTTACTAGAGATCACCCCAATCTCATAGACTGTGACCAGCAGTCGGGCTCATATAGGTGTGTTCCTCCAAAGATCGCTTTGTAGGATAGCATCTTGCTTTTATAAGCTTTGGAACACATTGAGACCATAGTCATCCTACCATACAGTATCGAGAGTATTGCATCTCCAACGGAGTGGGTTAGTATAGTTACTCTCCTCAGTTTACCACTGGCTTGTTTTCCCAGGTCCTAGTTCACGGGATCTCCGATCACATAGGTTGGGTTACCACCATGGCAACTCATGTGGGTCTCATACCCATCTCCCTCGATGCATTATCTATCACAACACGTGATAGCCCTTTTGTAAAGGGATCTGCCAGATTCTTAGCCGTATGGACATAGTCCAACGCTATCACTCCGGAGTTTCTTAATTTTCTGACAGCTTTTAATCTCATTCTTATGTGTTTGGTGGACTTCATGTTGTCCTTTGAACTCTTCACCTTAGAGATGATAGTCTGATTGTCACAGTTCATAAGGATAGCCGGAACCGGTTTATCAACCAATGGCAAGTCCATCAAAAGATCTCAAAGCCATCTCGCTTCAACACCAGATGTGTCTAATGCTGTTAATTCTGCTTCCATTGTCGATCTCGTTAAGATCGTTTGCTTGCAAGACTTCCAGGAAACAGCGCCACCTCCAAGAGTAAACATATACCCAGTTGTGGCATTCATCTCATCAGCATCAGAGATCCAATTCGCATCACTATACCCTTCAAGTACTAACGGGTATCCGGTATAGTGAAGTCCATAGTTCATAGTACCTTTCAGATAGCGCATAACTCTCTCAACAGCATGCCAATGTACATCACCCGGTTTGGAAACAAACCGGCTCAGTTTGCTCACAGCAAACGCGATGTCAGGCCTCGTTGCGCTCGCTAGGTACATTAGTGAACCAATGATTTGAGAGTATCTCAATTGATCTTTAGCCATGCCTTTGGACTTTCGAATCAATATGCTAGGATCATATGGTGTTTGAGATGGTGTGCAGTCCGAATATCCAAAACGACTCAACACCTTCTCAACGTAATGGGATTGCAGAAGTGTGATCCCACCCTCATTATCTCTCAGTAGCTTGATGTTCAAGATAACATCAGCCACACCAAGGTCTTTCATCTCAAAGTTCTGAGATAGAAACGATTTGACCTCCTCAATGACTTTGAGGTTTGTTCCGAATATCAGTATGTCATCAACATACAAGCACAGTATAACTCCTTCGCCCCCACCATGGCGATAGTATACACATTTGTCAGCCTCATTAACAACGAAACCAACAGATGTCAGAGTTGTATTAAACTTATCATGCCATTGCTTAGGTGCTTGTTTCAGGCCATATAAAGATTTTATCAACCTACACACCTTTCTTTCCTGACCATCTATCACAAAGCCATCAGGCTGTTGCATGTAGATTTCCTCCTTTAGCTCTCCATTTAGAAAAGCCGTCTTAACATCCATCTGATGGACGAGAAGACCATGTGAGGCCGCCAACGAGAGTAATACTCGAATGGTGGTCAGTCTAGCCATAGGTGAATAAGCATCAAAGTAATCTTCCTCTTCTTGCTGGTCATAGCCCTTGGCCACAAGCCTAGCCTTGTACTTTTCAATCGTACCATCAGGCCTAAGCTTCTTTTTGAACACCCACTTACATCCCAGTGGTTTGCAACCATAGGGACGGTCAGTGATCTCCCATGTCCCGTTAGCCATGATGGAATCCATCTCGCTACGGACCGCATCCTTCCAGTAGTCAGCTTCTGGAGAGGCATACGCTTCTGAAATAGAAGTGGGAGTATCATCCACGAGGTACACGAAGAAATCATCACCAAAGGTCTTTGCAGTCCTTTGTCTCTTGCCCCTACCAAGGGTTTCCTCGTCATCCTCATCAGGATTTTCATCATGTGTTTGTTCATAATATTCCATAGGGATGGCAGGTTCAGGAGTCTCCTCAGATTCCTGTCTAGAAGTGCTTTGCATATCTCTCATAGGAAAAATATCCTCAAAGAATGTAGCATCCTTAGACTCCATAATTGTACCGATCTTCTGGTCAGGTACCTCAGATTTTACTACTAGAAATCTATAGCCAACGCTGTTCTTAGCGTAGCCCAAATTAATGCAGTCCACGGTCTTATGTCCAAGCTTACGCTTTTTGGGGATCGGCACGTTGACTTTCGCCAAACAGCCCCAAGTGCGCAAGTATGAGAGTGTCGTCCTTCTCTTTGCCCATTTCTCATAGGGAGTGATCTCATTATCCTTTGTCGGAACTTTATTCAGGACATGACATGCCGTCAATATAGCCTCCCCCCACCATGCCTTGGATAAACCCGATGTATCTAACATGGCGTTAACCAAATCAGTTAGAGTACGGTTCTTCCGCTCGGCAACCCCGTTTGACTGGGGTGAATAGGGAGGCGTCCTCTCATGAATAATGCCATGTTCCGTACAGAAGGAATCAAACTCACTCGAGAAGTACTCTCCACCACGATCTGACCGGACTCGTTTAATTTTCTTTTCAAGTTGATTTTCAACTTCTGCCTTATAGATTTTAAAGTAGTGTAGAGCCTCATCTTTAGTATTTAACAGATACACATAGCAATATCTAGTGGAATCATCTATCAATGTCATGAAGTATCTCTTTCCACCTTTAGTCAACACACCATTCATCTCGCAAAGATCAGAATGTATGAGTTTTAATGGTGCTAGGTGTCTCTCCTCCGCGGCCTTATGAGGCTTGCGGGGTTGCTTAGCTTGCACACATGAAAGGCACTTAGAACCTTTGGCTAAAGTGAAACTCAGGATTAAATCCAACTTGGCTAGCCGCGTCATAACACCAAAACTAATGTGACAAAGACGTGAATGCCAAACTTTAGATTCATTAACATTCGAATGAATATGGTTCACGACTTTATTACAAAAATCTGCGAGGGAAAGGCGGAACATCCCTCCGCTATCATAACCTTTTCCAACAAAGAGTCCATATTTTGTAACAACTAATTTATTAGACTCGAAAACCAACTTAAACCCTTCTCTACATAGAAGGGAGCCACTAACGAGGTTCTTCTTGATGACGAGGACATGCTGCACGTTCTTCAGCTGCACGATCCTTCCCGAAGTAAACTTTAGATCGACCGTGCCAACACCATGAACAGAAGCACTCGCGCCATTCCCCATCAATACGGACCCGTGACCTGTGACCTGGTAAGAAGTGAACAATGAAATGTCAGCACACACATGAACACCTGCACCTGTGTCCACCCACCAATCGTTGGGTTGAAACACTGAAAAAACAGTAAATAAATTACCGTACCCAGATGCACCATTCTTATTGTTGCTCACAATCATGTTGACAGACTTGGAGTCTTGTCCTGACTTCTTGTACTTGTTTGGGCACTTGTTGGCTCAATGTTCAACCGAACCACAAGTAAAGCAGCCCTCGTCCTTCTTGTTCTTCTTGAAGGTCTTCTTACCCTTCTTCTTAAAGTCGGTATTGTGTTGGACACCGTTCTTTCCCTTGGGCTTGTGGGAGTTGAAGTTCTTCTGGTTCACCATGTTGGCAACAGAAGTCCCTTCGGCCCCTTTTCCGTGCGAGTCTTTTGCCCTCGAATTCTGCTCAACACTCAGATGGCCAATGACATCCTCCATAGAGAATTCACGCCTCTGATGTTTCTAAGAATTCACGCTAAGAATTGCTCCGAGAAACACAACGGTAGCCTCCTTAAACGCCTTCTCCTGTTTAGGAGCAATCGTTCCCATGGAGACACCGGTGACCCAGAACACGTTCATAGCCGTGAGCCATAACGTGGTCTTAGTCTGCCAACGCTTGAAGTATGTACCGGTAAACTTATCCGGTTTCAGTGCAGCGGCAAAGCCACTTGCCGAGAAATTCCTACACATAATAGGTTTTTGGATTGTTGAGTAAATAGGCAATTTCTCGATTAAATTAATCCATGAGTAAATCACTAGCATGGCATTGACTAAGTTGATGACGTACTGACTCTGATCTAAACATGCACGTACTAAACATACACATACTGCTAGTACTGCTAATATGAAAATAATCAGGAGCGGGATAAACGAGTTATACCCTTCATTAGGCCACGCAGAGGCCGCGGCTTTGGTGGCAGCACCGGCGTCCTCGATGGCCTTCTTGTCGGCTTCAGCTTTCTCGACGGCGGCACGGTCGGCGTCGGTGGACATGGTGATGATGAAGGCGACGCGAACGTAGAGGAAGTAGACGATCGGAAGCGAGCAGTCGCGTAATCGCTGTCCAAAAACCTATTCGCCCCTCACCCCGTACAAGAACCAGAAGGGCGTGGTTTCGGAGACCTGCTCTCCCGTCGACCGTGTACGCGGCGGACGTGATGGAGTCACCGGCGGCAGCAGCAGCAAAGGAACGACGATGGGCGTGCGCGTGAGCAGATGTGATCTGTTCGTGGCGGCTAGGGTTAGGAGACACCGCATACTTATAGGCGCAGCCACGTGGAGAGACGTGTGCTCGACCCACGTCCGAGTCCGTGACAGCCCACGATCCGACGGCTCAGATCGTGGCCCAGCTGTCAGAAAACTCTCCGTTAGTGACTGGCAAAAATAAGCGCGTAGGTGTGAGCTCGGCTCGGCTCAATCCCGCAACCCGCGGCGCGTCGTGATGAGGCGAGGCGGGCGGCGGAGGAGGAGTGCGCGAGGGCCTCTTCTCTTCTCAAGCTCCAATAGCATGTAGAAGAGAAACCCTTATAAACCACTCCAACTCTCCTTCCACTTCCGGGGTGGGACTAAACTTTCCACCACACCTAGTGCCATATAACCCACATGGGCCCTTAGAGATTTTTCAGAAATTGCAAAATGGGCCTAGAGCCCATCTCAGATTTCAGCACAATAAATAGTATGCTGCATGTTGAAGTGCCACAAAATAAATGGATACACAAGCAATGCAAAACGCGGTGATGCATGAGTCAAGAGGAACCGCAGACAGATGATATAATTCCCACCTTTCGTACACCTCCAGATGAGATTACCATCGGTAGCTTTCTTTTTAAACTGGACGCAAGCAGGGATATATCTGATGGGATCTGCTAAGGATAACTTCCATGTTCATTTAATTAGGGCTCCATCTCTTTAAGTAATACGTACTTTCTTCTATAAAAAAAAGGTCCACATAATAATGAGCGTGATGACCAAGTTGAACTAGGAGTCCAGGTTGTGTTGGCCTTAGGCCATGCGCGTGCGTGAGTTGGCTAATATAATAGCCAGGAGTGCATCCGATCAAATTAGTTTTGAGTTTTATTTCAAGTATGACATATATAGAAAAACGTTCGAGTTACGGACGGTCATATCTTGTGTATTGTTTGTAATTTTTTCATTGTGGAAATTTACTAGCGACGGAGGGTTGATCATCACATCGATACCTACGTGCTGATCCAAAGGGGTCATTATTTTCATTCGTGTATTTTCGTACGCGGGTGAAAATTATCTTAAAGTTTGCGAGGAGCATCTCGCTAGTCCGTGCTTCATCACGTTTTGCCAGTTGAATTTAGGAATGGAGGGAGTAACAGCCAAGGGTAGTACCCTAATTAGGTTATTTTCTTCTTGCATCATGTCATCATGCTATATCTTCAACTTAGGTTAATTAAACCCTCAATAGTATTAAACTCATTATCATGCAACTCAAGTAACATCCAAAAACTACTCCGTATGCAGCTTGGTAGGGCAGTGGCTGGTGATGTGCATCAGCATTTAGACGGATACCATTACAGAATTCAGATTTTTTGTGATGGGGAACTAGCATCACAAACATTACAACACTCCCCAAATGTCTGAAGAAAATTTGGTGGTCACTTAATTGATGATAACATGAAACAATTATCAAGTATCCTCTCAAATATTTGATGCCCTAAAGCTTTCATGCTTGAACAATAAAAATTACTTACGTTGGAGCTTATAAAAAACACACCAGTCCCACAAGACATACACACAGCCAGTGCTCATCTGTAACGGTCTTCTCTCCCTCCTCGCCTAGTTGACAATCAGAACTTTGAATTCTATGCAATTATGCTCGATTTTATGGTGTACACACAAGTGGAAGATCCATAAGATGCCGTGCTGAGTCGGCTTCACTTGGTGTACAGGACATCTTCCCAAGGGTGACGGTAGAGTGGTTGCTTGAGCCTCTTCTGATCAAAGGTGTGGCTGTTGATCCAAGAAGCAGATGGAAATATTATTAAGAAGAATGTAACTAGAGTAACAATAATGTACAGTAGTTGGTTACATTTATCATTATAAAGACTTACCCAATTAGGCCAATTGAACGTGCAAGCACAAAGAGTCCATTAAGATATCCAATCTCTACAATCTCATCAATTTCTTGCTTGCTGAACATTCCACTCCCAGAAAGAAGATCCAAGAAAAGCGAGCCAATCGCACCGTCAACGTTCATAACCAAATTGTTGGCCTTTGACAGGGTGTAGGTCTCAACCTGAACAGCGTACTCCATGTACTTGACTGAAGGGAAGTGTGTGTGAGCATATTTCTGTAAAAGCTGCACTCTCTTGTCCCTGTTGTCTCTGCTTTTGATCCTAATGAAGGTATGCAAGTGAAATTTAGAAACAACAAACTTATGTCTTGAAATCACTTTTCAGGTGCAAGCTTATTATGATGCCAAGGGTGTATTATACCTGTGACCAATCCCAGGGACACGGATTCCCTTCTTTTTCATGCCCTCAACAAATTCATAAGGCGTAAGACCCTAGAATCAATTGATGTAGCTTATCAGATCAATTAAGAAACACATGAAAAACTGGAGTTGGAAAAAAAATATAGGGACAGGAAATAAGATGGCTCACCCTATCATATGCATCTTTGAAGTACCGAGCAGCGTCATCAATTGCACCACCAAATCGGGGGCCAATTGTCAATAATCCTGTGTTATTTCAACAGTAAGTCTCAGTATGCTGTTGAGTACATAATGGTACAGGTTTGCATGTACCAAGTAAACAAGCTCACCAGATACCAAGCTGGAAACAAGGTCCTTGCCAGCCCTAGCAGTAACTATAGAATTGTGAGCACCGGATACACAAGGACCATGATCAGCGCAAAGCATGATGCATATCTGTCAGACATATCAAGAAACCTTATTAGGACCAAATGAACTTTAGATGTAGAAGGGGGGGGGGGGGAAGGTACAAAATCATCATAGCATATTAGAGTTTTTGTAGGGAAGATAGATTATACATGTTACATTTAGCCCATAAATTACCTCGATAAATTGAGTACAATAACGAGGAAGGCTGCGCTTGAACCACAAAAGAGAAATAACATCACCAACTCCATAACCCCTTTCAATAATTGTAGACATGGGCACACCAGCATAGCAAGGTTCCTCACCTGCATCATACACATCACATTTATTATTTTCAGAGAGGGATAGCAGGGCAAAGGACAATTATAAAGTAAGATAAAATGTTGCCATCAATCTAACCTCTATCATCAGAGATAGTGGAGATAATGTGTGTGGGAGCTCGGACCTTCCCACTTTTAATGGCAGTTTTAAGATCCTCAGGAATGGGGGGAGGTGTAACCTCAGGGACAAGAGGAATATTTCCTTCCTCAACCTGCAAAAAATATATGTAACCCCAAGCTTTGATCCCCAGTAACATATTCCCACAAAAATTATACTTGCAAAAGACATCAGCTGTGATGTACCAGCTTCTCAAATGTCTCCTTAATCACACTTTCAAGAGCTTCAAATGAAGTCGGGACAACTGCCCCAGCATCCCTTAGTGCCTGATTCTTAGCTTGTGCGGATTCCAACTCACCACCGCTCTTCGCGCCCTGTTATACCAAAAAATTAATAAACCAGATCCATGCATACTAAATGTATTGTTCAGCTAACTGGAACTCGAAGAAAAGAACACCAATTTGTTTACTAACTTACAGCATGGCCAAACTGGACCTCAGATTTGAATAGGCGTGCACATGTCCCACTAACCCAGGCAACAACAGGTTTCTGAACCTTTCCTTGTTTCAAGGCTTCGACGAGTGAATACTCATCGCTTCCTCCAAGCTCCCCAAGAACAACCATCATTTTAACCTGAAGCCAACAAATGAAAAATGTTGATACACCATTGCTCAGAATCCAGACTTGGGTTACAAGTAATTCAGGGATGGCATTATCCTGATAGCATACTTGTGCGCCAAACAACCTTTTTGTCCTAAAAATGTAATTTGGAGTGGATGGAAAGATAATAGAGATAGGCCAAAATTAGTGTAAAGGAGTTGCCTCCAAAATTTTGAAGATAAAAAGGATCTAACAAAGGAACATGTTACAGTGACATCCTGTGGATGTCCAATCATGTCAGAGAAGAAAAATATAATATTCATAGGACACTTATGCGACAAAGACGATGAATATTCATATAGTACAGGAAGAAGGTTAACAGTATCAACTTCTATATAGAGATGTTAAGTGTCAAACCTGGGGTATGTTGTTAAAACGCAGAATGTGATCTGAAAGAGTTGAGCCAGGGAAAACATCCCCACCAATTGCAATTCCTGAATATGTTAAGAAACTGTTAGCATGGAAGCATTATTCATGTGAATCAGTAAATGTGACATTGACATTTATTCACAAACAAGGTACCTTCATAAATACCATCAGTCACTCTTGCAATCGTGTTGTACAGCTCATTTGACATGCCACCCTATTGAAATAATGGAAGTTTAGTTTGTAAATAGTATTCAAAATATACATTTGAAAATATATACTAATTAGTCATCAAATTAAAGAAGTGGAGTTCTGGAAAGAGAAACAAATGGAAAGTCAGGTGCTCTCCACATTTTTGCAAGAAAAGAAGAAGATAAAGCCGAAGCACCATATGTAAACAAAAAGTCGTCATTTTTTTTTTGACTGGGAAAAGTCGTCATTACAGACACACTGGACAGTTCTTTTTATTTTGCTACTTAATTGATGGACGTGAATCATGCAGAAATACATGCGATGAAGTAAGATTATTAACAACGAAATTGAAGCACACCGATTTAGACACAAAACCAACTGATCCAGGCCTGTACAGCTTGCATTGAATTATGTTATCAATGGTTCCAGCAGTATCACCAATCTTGAAAGCACCAGCTTGAACTCCTCCGACTGTTGCAGGTCCAATGATGACCTATAAATAACACTAAATCACTTAGCAAAAATAAACAATAAATATGCAGTTTAATCGTTTATGTCCCCTCGGAAAAAATAGCAATCATTTCAACTCATTACGATATATATATATATATATATATATATATATATATATATGGACTCAACTATTTGTTTTTTCCGCACAGGGCACACAGAGTCGCATTTTCCCTATCGCTCTGTTGGATCATCTTACACTATAGGTGTGATATTCCAGTATATTTTTCTTGATTTCTGGCAACTTTTACACTGTCCAAACCTTGAACAAGTTATGTAGTAGTAACTATTGATAGAAAATGGTTCTCCTATATTATGGGATGAGTAATTCCATGTGACATAGAGTGTTCAAAATATCGGCCGACATACAAGTTAATCGGCGAGTTAATCCCTACTCGGAGGGTGGCCAATACGAAAACCCCCTTCTCGTTGAATTAACGGCGCGAGCCAAGTAATCAGTTTGACAAGCAGATTAATCGGCTGTCAGACCAAAAAATCTTGGTGAGTCAGTTAACTGGTTTGATTGGAGGAGCAGCTTGGGCCGGCGGCACGCACCTCCCCTCTTCCCTATCCTTCATGCTTCTTCCTGCTCTCCCCTCCCGCTCGAGTAGCCACAGGCGCAGTCCACCAACCCTTTGGCCAGTGCATCCTACAGCGACGCAGCTCCCACGGAGTGGAGAGAAGCAGGGAGATGATAGGCGCTCGGTGTGAGACAGAGGATGAGAGGAAGAAGGAGCTGGGGACGTGCTCTGGGAAGGGGAAGAGAGGAAGAAGGTGGCGGCTGGAGAAGAGGAAGGAGGAGAGAAAGGAGAGTGGCTACACGGGGAATCTTTAACACACCCATCGCTGGAACCATAGTGAACTGAATGGGCTTCAGCCTAGCAGCGGTGATGACAGCCCAAATGTGACTTATGCGGAAAGGAAAGACAAAAAAGGATAGTAGAGGGACAAGCAGAATATGGCTAACACAAATATTTAGCAATATGTTTGGTATGGCCCTAGGTAACCTACCGATAAATTCAGTTAAATGGCTAATTCGCCGATTAATCCCTATTCAGTACCCGAGCGAGATGGTACCAGTTACCAATATCCGGAACATTGGTGACATATAATCCTTACCTTGTTGTTAGCACGTGCATAGCTAATTAGCTGCTTTGCGTCTGATTCAGGAACACCCTCTGCTATAATGGCTACAACTCGGACAGTTGGCTGCTTCAAAGCTGACATTGAAGAAGCAGCCGCACTGCAGATTTAGAAAATACAGTGAAATTGTAGTTGCTCCAGATCATGCAGTATTTCCCAGACAGATTATCAATTCTATAACTAACCTCCGGAAAGATGCAAAGTTGATAAATACATCCGCGGTTGGGTGTGCATTGCAAGCAGCTTCAATTCTACAAAAGATACATCAATAGATAAATTGTTCACACATAAATACTGCACTAGCAAAGTGCTAATGCAATATCCCTCCATCTGAAATAAGAACTGCACAATTGTTCAATCAAACAAGATAAATGAGGGAGAAGAGAGCTCACGTAGGATGAACCGGAATAGCAATTTCTTCTTGTCCAAAGAAAAGTTTCTGGAACCCATCAGAACCAGGATTGATTATTCCAGCAACAGAAGGTGTTTCTCTCCCTATCAAGCAGTGCAAATTCAGTTAAGAAAGAAACAAAACAGAAACACTATAGAGTCCTTTTAAACTAATGATAGGGAGAATATACCACAGAGGAAGTCAAAATCAAGCATCCGTTGGATAGGGAGTTGCTTATAATTATAGAATAATGCTTGGGTGGTTTTCGAGAAAATTTGACCCGTTGCCATGATTTACTTCCCCTGCAAATTAACATGTATTAGCCTATGATATAACCACAGTAGTAGTTACTATTTAGAAAACCATAAATCATAAGCACCCTACTAGTCATCAAAGTACCAGAATAAAATGAAATCATGTTAGCACAATGACAGAAATGTTGATATGGTATGTCAAGCATAAGCCCAACATCCAACATAGCAACTAGAAAGCATTTTCTATTGACATAGTATTAAGCGAGTATTTTTGATGATTTCAAACAAGCTACTGACATAGCTTATAGCTGAAAAAATGCATCTCTGTACCCCTGCGACATAGGGAAGAGTTTCTTTTTTTGCGAAATGATATAGGAAAGAGCTAACACAGGAAAATTTCCTGAGGATTGTAATCCTCCGAAATTCCTATGAAAATCCTTTGAATCAAAGGAGCCCAAAATGTATACAATATAAAGGTGCCATCTGTGCAGAACACCAGATCTCAAATACGATGCACCCGCATATTAAGTTCTTGCTGCGCACTACTTCTGGTGACTAAATCAGAACAATGCCCAAACAAAATATCACAATTTTTTCCTCCAAGTAAAATCCACGTAAATATACAGATGTATGCTGACTTCCCACTAAGCTCAGAGCTTTCTACTCATCATCACACGCAGACAAACTATAATGAGTAGGAGTACAAAGGAACATTTTAACAGCTGACGCACTGAGCCAACCAAATAGACTCGGGAATATGTGACCAGGTACTTAGTCCAAGCGTCATTTTGTTTCTAAAACCTCCAGTACAAGCATTGTCACTAAAAAATCCTACTACTAAAATAGGAAATTTAAGAAGGTATAGAATCAAGTTGTCTGATCCTCAAAAGCAATAAGATATAAAGTTGTTGAAATCTGAGTAGAACACCAGATCCCAAATATTATGCACCAGCACATATTACTTCAACTACATCCAATGTTTAAATAATTTTCGCCACCAAGATTCAACTCCACAGTAAAGAGTATACTAAGTTTGCGTTTGCCCCAAGAACAAAGTTTTCCCCAATGCATCCCAAATAAACAATTCATAGCGACTAAAAAAGGACCTTAACACTTGAGCTAACCAAATGGACTTTCCAGACCACACAAGTTGAACCCTTGCCCATTGCCACCCAAAACCTATCGAATTTGGGACACTTCATAAGCCACGAGATCTCCTCAGATCCACACAAAAAGCGAGCGCCAGAGCCCAAATCCAACAAAACCCAGGGAAAGCTTTCACTACCCCCAACACGACAACGCGTCAATCCGTCAAATATGAAACAAAACTGCCGCCAAAGGGGCATTTTTCCGGCCAAATTCTGATCAAAGGTAGCAAGCAGGGCAACCCATTCCCACCCAAAAACCCAAACCCATAGAATCAGACAAGAGGGGCGGGATCTCCACGAAACACCGCGGGCAGGATCCCGCTAGCCTCGGCATCCACCGGGCGACTGGGGCAAAGAGAGCCGTAGATCCGCGCCGTCGGGAGCACACCCACTCGACCCGACCCGACCCGACCCACCAACCGTTCGACCAAACGCCGCATAGAGCAGTAACAGCAGAAGACTAGATGCAGTGCGTGGGAGTGGGTGCATGAAAGTGTGAGCACGGTTTGCAGCGGCGAACCTTCCGAGGCGAGGCAGGGCAAGGCGAAGCGGAGGCAGAATTGCTCTGGGACGGAGATTGATCTGGGTCTCGCTCGGGGAAGACGGAGCTGAGGGCCAAGACAAGTAGAAGAATTTATAGTGGCGGGTAGCAAATGGGAAGGTGAGAAGTAGGCGACGCACGCCCCCATCTCTCCAGTCTCCACCCACAAGAGCCGACGCCTTGACGACTGTTTAGACCTGGTCTATGAGCCGCCGGGCATTTTTTTTTTCTTAAAAAAGAGAGGTAAAATTAGATGATACTCCCTTTGTAAACTAATATAAGAGCGTTATCTAAACGCTCTTATATTAGTTTACAAAGGGAGTACTTTGTGCGATCCCGTGAAAATTGGTTGCAACATACTCCCTCCCTCTGGAAATACTTGTCATCAAAATGGACAACTCCTTTTTTGTCTATTTTGATGACAAGTATTTTCGGACGAAAGGAGTATTTCTTTTTTTTGGAAAAACTTCCGGTCAATTTATAATCCATTATGATAATACAAAGCACTAAGGTAATAAAATTACAACTATGTATTCCCTCAAAAAAATACAACTATGTATATAAGCCACCTAGCGACGATACTAATACACGAGCGAGCCGAAGGTGCACCGCTGTTATTGACGGTCTCCCAAGTGGGGAGGGGGTGTCTCTCGACAAGTTGTCTCCCGGCCCGGTGGGCCGGATCGAAGGCCCTCATGTTGGTTCACCAATGGGTCACATCGACGCAGCCCACGACATATGAGAGGAAGGCTCCCGACGACTTGATGTATACTCCAAGATGTTAGAAGTCGTCTACAACTCATCCTCTTTATACATAGCTGACTAGGCTGTAATCCTCGACCCCCCGTACCTATATAAAGTGAGGGGTAGGGCTCGCAAAAGGCACACAACAATCTCAGAATAGATCGAATAAAACACATGCAGGATGTACGGTTTTATCTCTCTGGAGAGCCTGGACTTAGGTAAAACTTGTGTCTTCGTTATCATCATCTCAAGACCCTTAGTTCGGGACCCCCTACCCGAGATCGACCGAATTTAGCTCCATCATTGATGCCCCATACAAGTCCTGCTAAGATGTCGCAGAGATTTGATGGGGATCAAGATCAGCGAGCAGGCTGGGATCGGCATGACCTTTGTGCCCAGTCGGCTCTTCATTTTCGGCAACATGGCCCTCTTCGACGACTCGACCGGCCACATGGGCCATGTCGAAACTTTTTCTCTAGGATGGATTGTTAATTAGATCTGGCGATTTGGAGTACACCGTTGACTCCGATGGAGAATTGATCTTCGCAAACTGGGTACCAAACCAAACTGTATACCAGCATGAGACACTCGTCCCTACCTCAACGTCGAATCTGGCTAAGCACGAGTGCGAGAGCCACTTGTCGAACCCGACTTCGAGTCGGGATTTGATAATGCTTCCCGAAGACCTGGCGACTAGTTAGGCAGAAAAACAAAGAACCGAGATCCATGTCAGACTGAATCTTGAGAAAGCTTCCACTGGCCCCGGTGTCTGATCAGGCCCAAGAAGAACTCAAGAAATGTAATGTGGAGCATCCTATGATCATCCCCATGGACGCTACACCAACTCCCTAAACACCAAGTGACGGCGCCCTGAGTTAGGGGGTACTCACCTAGTCGGCTAATACATCTCCGTCGTATCTATAATTTTTTATTGTTCCATGCCAATATTATACAACTTTCACGTACTTCTGTCAATAATTTATATGATTTATTGGACTAATATATTGATCCAATGCTCGATGTCAGTTCCTGTTTGTTGCATGTTTTTTGTTTAGCAGGATATCCATATCAAATGAAGTACAAACACGATAAATATTTACGGAGAATGACTTTGGAATATATGTGATGTTTGGGAGGTGGAATCAATGCAAACGGAGGCCCACAGCCTCCACTACCCACCAGGGCGCAGCCTACCCCCTGGCGCGCGGTGGTGCCTAGTGGGCACCCCATAAGTGGTTGGGGCTCTTTTTCGACCGCAAGGAAGCTTATATCTGGAAAAAACATGTTAAATATTCAGCGCAATCGGAGTTACGGGTCTTCGGATATTAAGAAATGGTTTTCGGCCAGAAAATAGGAACGCGAAACAGAAGAGAACAGAGAGATAGATCCAATCTAGGATGGGATCCTGCCCCTCCGCCGCCATGGAGGCCATGGACCAGAGGGGAAACCCTCCTCCCATCTAGGGGAGGCCAAGGGATAATAAGGAGAGAGGCTCTCTCTCCCCCTCTCTTTCGGTGGCGCTGGAGTGCCGTTGGGGCAAGGATCATGATGGCGATCTACATCAACAACCTTGCTACCGTCAACACCAAATTTCTCACCCTCTATGCAGCGGTGTAATCCCTCTATTCCCGCTGCAATTCTCTACTTAAACATGGTTCTCAACACTATATATTAGTATCCAATGATATGTGGTTATCCTATGGATGTTTGAGTAGATCTGTTTTGTCCTATGGGTTGATTGATGATCATCATTGATTTGAGTTGTATATTTTTATTTTGGTGCTTGTAACAACCCGAGACCGACGCTCCAGTTGCTTCCAGTTATTTTTGTTGTCGTTCTGTGATTTATTTGTTAGTTGCATTCATCATGTCATCTTTTGCATTGCATCGGAACTCCGTTGCGTTATTTTTCTAAAACTTGCATCTGCTCGTAGTTGCCGCTTCTTCCTTGTCTTTGTTGACCTCCTCTCAAATCAACCAGACCACTCTCTTCTCTCTCTTCCCTGAGCCCGTCAAACACCCTTGTCGTTGTGGCCTTTTGTCAGACCCCTCGTGCGCGTTTGAAAAGTTGTCTCGAACCCGACCCGGGCAGTCGTGACCGGTGGGTCCGCATCATCCCCAAACATCCCTAAAACATCTTCGGATTCTTATTTGGACTTCCCAAACCTATTTTTTCTCAATCGTCCGATTATGATCGGAGGATCCAAATCCTCCTCCTTTCCCTACATATAGTCCACCCATACCTAATTTCGAAAACCCTAGAAATCCTCCTCCTATCCAGTCGTCGCGCCGCCACCCACCTTCTCCCATCGGGATTCGCTCCCAACCAACCAGTGCACAGCTCGCTCCCCTCCCGATCCACCAACTCCTCCCGATCCATCCACCCGCCTGCCCATCGCCACCCTCAGTCGCCTCCCGATCGAGGGCAGGAGCTCCTCCCGAGCGAGAGCACCCATGCCCGGGGCCTCCTCTGCCCGAGCCTTACCTCTCTTCCCGTCCTCGTCGCTGTCGGAGACGAGCCGTAGCTTGCTAGAGCAAGGCGGGCTCCAGTAGGTCTCTAGCGTCGTCCTTTATCATGGAGCTCGCCTCCACCGACAGCACCAACCGCCCTCGCCGCCTAGTTCTGTCTCCCTGCACCCCTTTCCCCCTCTCTGGTTCTCCTCTCACCTCGTCTCTCTATTTGCTCTCATCACAGGAGCGTCGGATGGACAACCTCCCGAGCCTCACCTCTTCCAGCAAGCGCGCCCGTCGGTGTCGACCACCACCACCGGGAGTTGGCCGCTGCTTCCGTGTCGCGAGCCTCGTCGCCGGAGTTCCTCGCCATGCCGCCCTCATGACGAGCTTCATGCGCCAGCGGCCTCCCTGCCTACAAGCGCCCAGCCGCCCCGCCTCAACCCCGCGTTGACCAACCTGAAGGAAATATGCCCTAGAGACAATAATAATGTTATTATTTTATTTCCTTATATCATGATAAATGTTTATTATTCATGCTAGAATTGTATTATCCGGAAACATAATACTTGTGTGAATACATAGACAAACTAAACGTCACTAGTATGTCTCTACTTGACTAGCTCGTTAATCAAAGATGGTTATGTTTCCTAACCATAGACATGTGTTGTTATTTGATTAACGGGATCACATTATTAGGAGAATGATGTGATTGACATGACCCATTCCATTAGCTTAGCACTCGATCGTTTAGTGTGTTGTTATTGCTTTCTTCATGACTTGTACATGTTCCTATGACTATGAAATTATGCAACTCCCGTTTGCCGGAGGAACACTTTGTGTGCTACCAAACGTCACAACATAACTGGGTGATTATAAAGGGGCTCTACAGGTGTCTCCAAAGGTACATGTTGGGTTGGTGTATTTCGAGATTAGGATTTGTCACTCCAATTATCGGAGAGGTATCTCTGGGCCCTCTCGGTAATGCACATCACACAAGCCATGCAAGCATTGCAACTAATGAGTTAGTTGCGAGATGATGTATTACGAAACGAGTAAAGAGACTTGCCGGTAACGAGATTGAACTAGGTATTGAGATACCGACGATCGAATCTCGGGCAAGTAACATACCGATGACAAAGGGAACAACGTATGTTGTTATGCGGTCTGACCGATAAAGATCTTCGTAGAATATGTAGGAGCCAATATGAGCATCCAGGTTCCGCTATTGGTTATTGACTGGAGACGTGTCTCGGTCATGTCTACATTGTTCTCGAACCCGTAGGGTCCGCACGCTTAAGGTTTCGATGACAGTTATATTATGAGTTTATGAGTTTTGATGTACCGAAGTTAGTTCGGAGTCCCGGATGTGATCACGGACATAACGAGGAGTCTCGAAATGGTCGAGACATAAAGATTGATATATTGGACGGCTATATTCAGACACCGGAAGTGTTCCGGGTGATTTCGGAGAAAACCGGAGAGCCGGAGGGTTACCGGAACCCTACCGGGAGAAGTAATGGGCCATATGGGCCTTAGTGGAGAGAGAGAGAGGGGCAACAAGGGTGGGCCGTGTGCCTCCTCCCCCTTGTCCGAATTGGACTAGGAGAGGGGGGGCGGCGCCCCCCTTTCCTTCTCCCTCCCCACTTCCTTCCCCCTGCTAGTAGGAGTCCTACTCCTACTAGGAGGAGGACTCCTACTCCTACTAGGAGGAGGACTCCTCCTTGGCGCGCCTATAGGGCCAGCCGGCCTCCTCCCCTTGCTCCTTTATATACGGGGGCAGGGGGCACCCCTAGACACACAAGTTGATCCACGTGATCATATTCTTAGCCGTGTGCGGTGCCCCCTTCCACCATAATCCTCGATAATATTGTAGCGGTGCTTAGGCGAAGCCCTGCGACGGTAGTACATCAAGATCGTCACCACGCCGTCATGCTGACGGAACTCTTCCCCGACACTTTGCTGGATCAGAGTCCGGGGATCGTCATCGAGCTGAACGTGTGCTAAAACTCGGAGGTGCCGTAGTTTCGGTGCTTGATCGGTCGGGCCGTGAAGACGTACGACTACATCAACCGCGTTGTGCTAACTCTTCCGCTTTCGGTCTACAAGGGTACATAGATCACACTCTCCCCTCTCGTTGCTATGCATCACCATGATATTGCGTGTGCGTAGGAAATTTTTTGAAATTACTACGTTCCCCGACAGTGGCATCCGAGCCTAGGTTTTATGTGTTGATGTTATATGCACGAGTAGAACACAAGTGAGTTGTGGGCGATATAAGTCATACTGCTTACCAGCATGTCACACTTTGATTCGGCGGTATTGTTGGACGAAGCGGCCCGGACCGACATTATGCGTACGCTTACGCGAGACCGGTTCTCCCGACGTGCTTTGCACAAAGGTGGCTAGCGGGTGACAGTTTCTCCAACTTTAGTTGAACCGAGTGTGGCTACGCCCGGTCCTTGTGAAGGTTAAAACAGCACCAACTTGACAAACTATCGTTGTGGTTTTGATGCGTAGGTAAGATTGGTTCTTGCTTAAGCCCGTAGCAGCCACGTAAAACTTGCAACAACATAGTAGAGGACGTCTAACTTGTTTTTGTAGGGCATGTTGTGATGTGATATGGTCAAGACATGATGCTAAAATTTTATTGTATGAGATGATCATGTTTTGTAACCAAGTTATCGGCAACTGGCAGGAGCCATATGGTTGTCACTTTATTGTAAGCAATGCAATTGCACTGTAATGCTTTACTTTATCACTAAGCGGTAGCGATAGTCGTGGAAGCATAAGATTGGCGAGACGACAACGATGCTACGATGATGATCAAGGTGTCGCGCCGGTGATGATGGCGATCACGACGGTGCTTCGAAGATGGAGATCACAAGCACAAGATGATGATGACCATATCATATCACTTATATTGATTGCATGTGATGTTTATCTTTTATGCATCTTATCTTGCTTTGATTGACGGTAGCATTTTAAGATGATCTCTCACTAATTCACAAGAAGTGTTCTCCCTGAGTATGCACCGTTGCCAAAGTTCTTCGTGCTGAGACACCACGTGATGATCCGGTGTGATAGGCTCTACGTTCAAATACAATGGGTGCAAAACAGTTGCACACGCAGAATACTCAGGTTAAACTTGACGAGCCAAGCATATACAGATATGGCCTCGGAACACGGAGACCGAAAGGTCGAGCGTGAATCATATAGTAGATATGATCAACATAGCGATGTTCACCAATGAAACTACTCCATCTCATGTGATGATCGGACATGGTTTAGTTGATTTGGATCACGTAATCACTTAGAGGATTAGAGGGATGTCTATCTAAGTGGGAGTTCTTTAGTAATATGATTAATTGAACCTAAATTTATCATGAACTTAGTACCTGATAGTATCTTGCTTGTTTATGTTTGATTGTAGATAGATGGCCCGTGCTGTTGTTCCGTTGAATTTTAATGTGTTCCTTGAGAAAGCAAAGTTGAAAGATGATGGTAGCAATTACACGGACTGGGTCCGTAACTTGAGGATTATCCTCATTGCTGCACAGAAGAATTATGTCCTGGAAGCACCACTGGGTGCCGGGCCTGCTACTGGAGCAACACCAGATGTTATGAACGTCTGGCAGAGCAAAGCTGATGACTACTTGGTAGTTCAGTGTGCCATGCTTTACGGCTTAGAATCGGGACTTCAACGACGTTTTGAACGTCATGGAGCATATGAGATGTTCCAGGAGTTGAACTTAATATTTCAAGCAAATGCCTGGATTGAGAGATATGAAGTCTCCAATAAGTTCTATAGCTGCAAGATGGAGGAGAACAGTTCTGTCAGTGAGCATATACTCAAAATGTCTGGGTATAATAATCACTTGATTCAATTGGGAGTTAATCTTCCAGGTGATTGCGTCATTGACAGAATTCTCCAATCACTGCCACCAAGCTACAAGAGCTTCGTGATGAACTATAATATGCAAGGGATGAATAAGACTATTCCCGAGCTCTTTGCAATGCTGAAAGCTGCGGAGGTAGAAATCAAGAAGGAGCATCAAGTATTGATGGTCAACAAGACCACTAGTTTCAAGAAAAAGGGCAAAGGGAAGAAGAAGGGGAACTTCAAGAAGAAGAGCAAGCAAGTTGCTGCTCAAGAGAAGAAACGCAAGTCTGGACCTAAGCCTGAAACTGAGTGCTTCTACTGCAAGCAGACTGGTCACTGGAAGCGGAACTGCCCCAAGTATTTGGCGGATAAGAAGGATGGCAAGGTGAACAAAGGTATATGTGATATACATGTTATTGATGTGTACCTTACTAATGCTCGCAGTAGCACCTGGGTATTTGATACTGGTTCTGTTGCTAACATTTGCAACTCGAAACAGGGACTACGGATTAAGCGAAGATTGGCTAAGGACGAGGTGACGATGCGCGTGGGAAATGGTTCCAAAGTCGTTGTGATCGCGGTCGGCACGCTACCTCTACATCTACCTTCGGGATTAGTATTAGACCTAAATAATTGTTATTTGGTGCCAGCGTTAAGCATGAACATTATATCTGGATCTTGTTTAATGCGAGACGGTTATTCATTTAAATCAGAGAATAATGGTTGTTCTATTTATATGAGTAATATCTTTTATGGTCATGCACCCTTAAAGAGTGGTCTATTCTTATTAAATCTCGATAGTAGTGACACACATATTCATAATGTTGAAGCCAAAAGATGCAGAGTTGATAATGATAGTGGAACTTATTTGTGGCACTGCCGTTTGGGTCATATCGGTGTAAAGCACATGAAGAAACTCCATACTGATGGACTTTTGGAACCACTTGATTACGAATCACTTGGTACTTGCGAACCGTGCCTTATGGGTAAGATGACAAAAACACCGTTCTCCGGTACTATGGAGGGAGCAACAGATTTGTTGGAAATCATACATACAGATGTATGTGGTCCGATGAATATTGAGGCTCGTGGCGGATATCGTTATTTTCTCACCTTCACAGATGACTTAAGCAGATATGGGTATATCTACTTAATGAAACACAAGTCTGAAACATTTGAAAAGTTCAAAGAATTTCAGAGTGAAGTTGAAAATCATCATAACAAGAAAATAAAATTCCTACGATCTGATCATGGAGGAGAATATTTGAGTTACGAGTTTGGTGTACATTTGAAACAATGCGGAATAGTTTCGCAACTCACGCCACCCGGAACACCACAACGTAATGGTGTGTCCGAATGCCGTAATCGTACTTTACTTGATATGGTGCGATCTATGATGTCTCTTACTGATTTACCGCTATCGTTTTGGGGTTATGCTCTAGAGACGGTCGCATTCACGTTAAATAGGGCACCATCAAAATCCATTGAGACAACGCCTTATGAACTATGGTTTGGCAAGAAACCAAAGTTGTTGTTTCTGAAAGTTTGGGGTTGCGATGCTTATGTGAAAAAGCTTCAACCTGATAAGCTCGAACCCAAATCGGAGAAATGTGTCTTCATAGGATATCCAAAGGAAACTATTGGATACACCTTCTATCACAGATCCGAAGGCAAAACTTTTGTTGCTAAATTCGGAAACTTTCTAGAGAAGGAGTTTCTCTCGAAAGAAGTGAGTGGGAGGAAGTAGAACTTGATGAGGTAACTGTACCTGCTCCCTTATTGGAAAGTAGTACATCACAGAAACCAATTTCTGTGACACCTACACCAATTAGTGAGGAAGCTAATGATGATGATCATGAAGCTTCAGAACAAGATACTACTGAACCTCATAGATCAACCAGAGTAAGATCCGCACCAGAGTGGTACGGTAATCCTGTTCTGGAAGTCATGCTACTAGATCATGATGAACCTACGAACTATGGAGAAGCGATGGTGAGCCCAGATTCCGCAAAATGGCTTGAAGCCATGAAATCTGAGATGGGATCCATGTATGTGAACAAAATATGGACTTTGGTTGACTTGCCCAATGATCGGCAAGCAATTGAGAATAAATGGATCTTTAAGAAGAAGACTGGCGCTGACGGTAATGTTATTGTCTACAAAGCTCGACTTGTCGCAAAAGGTTTTCGACAAGTACAAGGGATTGATTACGATGAGACCTTCTCACCCGTAGCGATGCTTAAGTCTGTCCGAATCATGTTAGCAATTACCGCATTTTATGATTGTGAAATTTGGCAGATGGATGTCAAAACTGCACTCCTGAATGGATTTCTGGAAGAAGAGTTGTATATGATGCAGCCGGAAGGTTTTGTCGATCCAAAGGGAGCTAACAAAGTGTGCGAGCTCCAACGATCCATTTATGGACTGGTGCAAGCCTCTCGGAGTTGGAATAAACGCTTTGATAGTGTGATCAAAGCATTTGGTTTTGTACAGACTTTTGGAGAAGCCTGTATTTACAAGAAAGTGAGTGGGAGCTCTGTAGCATTTCTGATATTATATGTAGATGACATATTACTAATCGGAAATGATATAGAATTTCTGGATAGCATAAATGGATACTTGAATAAGAGTTTTTCAATGAAAGACCCTGGTGAAGCTGCTTACATATTGGGCATTAAGATCTATAGAGACAGATCAAGACGCTTAATTGGACTTTCACAAAGCACATACCTTGACAAAGTTTTGAAAAAGTTCAAAATGGATCAAGCAAAGAAAGGATTCTTGCCTGTGTTACAAGGTGTGAAATTGAGTAAGACTCAATGCCCGACCAATGCAGAAGATAGAGAGAAAATGAAAGATGTTCCCTATGCTTCAGCCATAGGCTCTATCATGTATGAAATGATGTGTACCAGACCTGATGTGTGTCTTGCTATAAGTCTAGCAGGCAGGTACCAAAGTAATCCGGGAGTGGATCACTGGACAGCGGTCAAGAACATCCTAAAATACCTGAAAAGGACTAAGGATATGTTTCTCATATATGGAGGTGACAAAGAGCTCATCGTAAATGGTTACGTTGATGCAAGCTTTGACACTGATCCGGACGATTCTAAATCGCAAACCGGATACGTGTTTACATTAAACGGTGGAGTTGTCAGTTGGTGCAGTTCTAAACAAAGTGTTGTGGCGGGATCTACATGTGAAGCAGAGTACATAGCTGCTTCGGAAGCAGCAAATGAAGGAGTCTAGATGAAGGAGTTCATATCCAATCTAGGTGTCATACCTAGTGCATCGGGTCCAATGAAAATCTTTTGTGACAATACTGGTGCAATTGCCTTGGCAAAGGAATCCAGATTTCACAAGAGAACCAAGCACATCAAGAGACGCTTCAATTCCATCCGGGATCTAGTCCAGGTGGGAGACATAGAGATTTGCAAGATACATACGGATCTGAATGTTGCAGACCCGTTGACTAAGCCTCTTCCACGAGAAAAACATGATCAGCACCAAAGCTCCATGGGTGTTAGAATCATTACTGTGTAATCTAGATTATTGACTCTAGTGCAAGTGGGAGATTGAAGGAAATATGCCCTAGAGACAATAATAACGTTATTATTTTATTTCCTTATATCATGATAAATGTTTATTATTCATGCTAGAATTTTATTATCCGGAAACATAATACTTGTGTGAATACATAGACAAACTAAACGTCACTAGTATGTCTCTACTTGACTATCTCTTTAATCAAAGATGGTTATGTTTCCTAACCATAGACATGTGTTGTCATTTGATTAACGGGATCACATTATTAGGAGAATGATGTGATTGACATGACCCATTCCATTAGCTTAGCACCCGATCGTTTAGTGTGTTGCTATTGCTTTCTTCATGACTTGTACATGTTCCTATGACTATGAAATTATGCAACTCCCGTTTGCCGGAGGAACACTTTGTGTGCTACCAAACGTCACAACGTAACTGGGTGATTATAAAGGGGCTCTACAGGTGTCTCCAAAGGTACATGTTGGGTTGGCGTATTTCGAGATTAGGATTTGTCACTCCAATTATCGGAGAGGTATCTCTGGGCCCTCTCGGTAATGCACGTCACATAAGCCTTGCAAGCATTGCAACTAATGAGTTAGTTGCGAGATGATGTATTACGAAACGAGTAAAGAGACTTGCCGGTAACGATATTGAACTAGGTATTGAGATACCGACGATCGAATCTCGGGCAAGTAACATACCGATGACAAAGAGAACAACGTATGTTGTTATGCGGTCTGACCGATAAAGATCTTCGTAGAATATGTAGGAGCCAATATGAGCATCCAGGTTCCGCTATTGGTTATTGACCGGAGACGTGTCTCGGTCATGTCTACATTCTTCTCGAACCCGTAGGGTCCGCACGCTTAAGGTTTCGATGACAGTTATATTATGAGTTTATGAGTTTTGATGTACCGAAGTTAGTTCGGAGTCCCGGATGTGATCACGGACATAACGAGGAGTCTCGAAATGGTCGAGACATAAAGATTGATATATTGGATGGCTATATTCGGACACCAGAAGTGTTCCGGGTGATTTCGGAGAAAATCGGAGAGCCGGAGGGTTACCGGAACCCTACCGGGAGAAGTAATGGGCCATATGGGCCTTAGTGGAGAGAGAGAGGGGCAGAAAGGGTGGGCCGCGCGCCTCCTCCCCCCTGGTCCGAATTGGACTAGGAGAGGGGGGGCGGCGCCCCCCTTTCCTTCTCCCTCCCCACTTCCTTCCCCCTACTAGTAGGAGTCCTACTCCTACTAGGAGGAGGACTCCTACTCCTACTAGGAGGAGGACTCCTCCTTGGCGCGCCTATAGGGCCGGCCGGCCTCCTCCCCTTGCTCCTTTATATACGGGGGTAGGGGGCACCCCTAGACACACAAGTTGATCCACGTGATCATATTCTTAGCCGTGTGCGGTGCCCCCTTCCACCATAATCCTCGATAATATTGTAGCGGTGCTTAGGCGAAGCCCTGCGACGGTAGTACATCAAGATCGTCACCATGCCGTCGTGCTGACGGAACTCTTCCCCGACACTTTGCTGGATCGGAGTCCGGGGATCGTCATCGAGCTGAACGTGTGCTAAAACTCGGAGGTGCCGTAGTTTCGGTGCTTGATCGGTCGGGCCGTGAAGACGTACGACTACATCAACCGCGTTGTGCTAACGCTTCCGCTTTCGGTCTAAAAGGGTACATAGATCACACTCTCCCCTCTCGTTGCTATGCATCACCATGATCTTGCGTGTGCGTAGGAAATTTTTTGAAATTACTATGTTCCCCAACACAACCGTCGCGCCAAGTCCCGCTTCTCCCACCATCAAGTCCCTGTCGCCCGCGCGTGTTCCATCGCTGGGTCAAGTCGCCGGTGCCCTGCTTCCTGTCCTGCTCGCGCATGACCGCGACAAGGCCAGCGCCCAACCTCTGCTTCACTTCAACCATGCCCCCTGTCGCTCGCATTGACCGGGTCGCTGCCCGACCGACCACTCCAGTGCCAAGGCACGGCCTTCTCCTCCAACCTGCCCCATGATACGTCTCCAATGTATCTATAATTTTTGATTGTTCCATGCTATTATATTATCTGTTTTGGATGTTTTATGTGCATTAATATGCTATTTTATATGATTTTTGGGACTAACCTATTAACCCAGAGCCCAGTGCCAGTTTCTGTTTTTTCCTTGTTTTAGATTTTCGCAGAAAAGGAATACCAAACGGAGTCCAAACGGAATTAAAAATTTCGCGGTGATTTTTCTTGGACCAGAAGACACCCAAGAGACTTGGAGTGCAAGTCAGAGGGCTTCGAGGCAGCCACAAGGGTGGAGGGCGCGCCCGGGGGGTGGGGCGCCCCCGACCTTGTGGGCCCCTCGTAGCTCTCCTGACCTAATTCTTCCTCCTGTATATACTCTTATACCCCCAAAACATATAGGGGATCCACGAAACCACTTTTCCACTGCCACAACCTTCTGTACCCGTGAGCTCCCATCTTGAGGCCTTTTCCGGCATCCTGCCGGAGGAGGAATCGATCACGTAGGGCTTCTACATCAACGCCATTTCCTCTTCGATGAAGCGTGAGTAGTTTACTTCAGACCTATGGGTCCATGGCTAATAGCTAGATGGCTTCTTCTCTCTCTTTGATTCTCAATACAAAGTTCTCCTCATATCAATAAGGAATTCCTTCTTTTCCGGGAGCCCATTCGGACAGAACTCCAAAGTTAAGCGTGCTCAGCTTGGAGTAGTGTCAGGATGGGTGACCGACCAGGAAGTTGCTCCCGGGTGTGCATGAGTGAGGACAAAGTGCATAGAGAAGACTAGTATTGATCTGTGGGGCCAGTTTAGATCCCGCCAGGAGTAACGACCACCGACGGGTGTGTCCGGGGCATTACAAAAGTTCTCCTCGATGTTCTTGGAGATCTATTCGATGTAATACTCTTTTGCGGTGTGTTTGCCGAGATCTGATGAATTGTGGATTTATGATCAGCTTATTTATGAATATTATTTGAATCTCCTCTGAATTCTTATATGCATGATTTGATATCTTTGCAAGTCTCTTTGAACTACATATTTGGTTTGGCAAACTATGTTGGTTTTTCTTGCAATGGGAGAAGTGCTTAGCTTTGGGTTCAATTTTGCGGTGCCCTTTCCTGGTGACAATAGGGGCAGCAAGGCACGTATTGTATTATTGCTATCGAGGATGAAAATATGGGGTTTTCATCATACTGCTTGAGTTAATTCCTCTACATCATGTCATCTTGCTTAAGGTGTTACTTCGTTCTTTATGAACTTAATACTCTAGATGCATGCTGGATAGCGGTCGATGTGTGCAGTAATAGTAGTAGATGCAGAATCGTTTCGTTCTACTTTACACGGACGTGATGCCTATATTCACGATCATTGCCTTAGATATCGTCATAACTTTGCGCTTTTCTATCAATTGCTCGGCAGTAATTTGTTCACCCACCATAATAACTTCTATCTTGAGAGAAGCCTCTAGTGAAACCTATGGCCTCTGAGCCTATTTTACATCATATTAGTTTCTGTTTACTTGCAATTTCTGTCTCTGTTCTCTTACTTTGCAATCTTTTACTTTCCATTCCATAAACCAAAAATATTACTTTACTGTTTATCCATCTCTATCAGCTCTCACTTTGCGAATAACCGTGAAGGGATTGACAACCCCTTTGTCGCGTTGGTTACAAGTTGGTGTTTATTTGTGCAGGTATTCAGTGGCTTGTTGCATAGTCTCCTATTGGATTGATACCTTCTCAAAACTGAGGGAAATACTTACGCTACTTTGTTGCATCACCCTTTCCTCTTCAAGGAAATAAACCAACGCATGCTCAAGAGGTAGCAAGAAGGATTTCTAGCGCCGTTGCCGGGGAGATCTACACCAAGCCAAGACATACCAAGTACCCATCATAAATTCTCAGCTCTCGCATTACATTATTCGCCATTCGCCTCTCATTTTCCTCTCCCCCACTTCTAAAACAATTTTCAAAAAGATTTGCCTTTCCTTCGCTTCCCTTTTTGTTCGTTTCTTTCTCCATGGCCGAATCTAGAAGAGCTTGGGGTTTTCTCCCAGGTTCAAGTACCCTGGATAACCCATCTGTCCTTTCCAAGCTCATAAATAATAATGCTATGGAAAAACTTACTAGGCTAGTTGAGGAGGATTTCAATCTTGATGAAGATGATCCCGGAATTTTCTATTATTTGCTTGATGAATCTTTGAAAGATGCTTGGGATCGGCTGTTGAGGATTCGAGCCAGCTATGTGCCGCAATATCAAATTGAGGTGTACTTAAAAAGCTTTTATTTTGGCCTTCCCCCTTCTTTTAAGCAAGTTTTGGATTCTATTTTTGAAAACGATTTTCTTGGAGGGGATGCCATCGATACTTATGAGAAGATGAAAACCATATTTGGGCACCCTAAGGAAAAGAATGCTGAATCTACCGCCATTATGAGCTTCTATCAAAACAAAATAATTAAAGAGATGAAGGTAAGTTTAGATGCAAATTTTCGCAATGTGCTTAATCTTTCTTCTACGATCAATGGCCATGTGCTCTCACAAAATAGAAAGATAAATGCCATAGATAAGAAAATTTTCTTTTCTTCCCCAATGCCAAAGATGACAATACTTAGATCTATTCGTGTTTTTATGCCTAGCTTGGGGCGTTAAACAATAGCGCTTGTTGGGAGGCAACCCAATTTTATTTTTGTTCTTACTTTTTAGGTCCTGTTTTGCTTTGAATAAATCATCTAGCCTCTAGTTAGATGTGGTTTTGTGTTTTAATTAGTGTTTGTTCCAAGTAAGACCTTTGGGATAGCTTACGGTGATAGTTGATTTGATCCTGCTGAAAAACAGAAACTTTTGCACCCAGGAGATTAGTTTTAATTTTTAGCAAAAGCACGATAAAATACTGATTCTTATTGCAGAGGATTTATAAACAAATTAGGCTTCCTAATTTCTCAGAATTTTTGGAGTTACAGAAGTATTCTAAATACCCAGATTGCTACAGACTGTTCTATTTTTGACAGATTCTAATTTTCGCGTGTTGTTTGCTTATTTTGATGCATCTATGGCTAGTATCGGGGGGTATGAACCATGGAAAAGTTGTAATATAGTAAATATTACACCAATATAAATAAAGAATGAGTTCACAACAGTACCAAAAGTGGTGATTTATTTTCTTATACTAACGGAGCTTACGATATTTTCTGTTGTAGTTTTGTGTTGTGAAGTTTTCTAGTTTTGGGTAAGGATTTGATGGATATGGAATAAGGAGTGGTAATAGCCTAAGCTTGAGGATTCCCAAGGCACCCCAAGGTAATATTCAAGGATGTCAAAAAGCCTAAGCTTGGGGATGCCCCGGGAAGGCATCCCCTCTTTCGTCTTCGTCTATCGGTAACTTTACTTGAGGCTATATTTTTATTCACCACATGATATGTGTTTTGCTTGGAGTGTCTTGTATGATTTGAGTCTTTGCTTTTTAGTTTGCCACAATCATCCTTGCTATACACACCTTTTGAGAGAGACACACATGAATCGTGATTTATTAGAATGCTCTATGTGCTTCACCTATATCTTCTGAGCTAGGCAAAATTTGCTCTAGTGCTTCACTTATATCTTTTTAGAGCACGGTGGTGGTTTTATTTTATAGAAATTGATCAACTCTCGTACTTCACTTATATTATTTTGAGAGTTTCTAAACAGCATGGTCATTTGCTTTGGTTGTAAAATTAGTCCTGATATGATAAGCATCCAAGAGGGATATAATAAAAACTTTCATATAAAGTGCATTGAATACCATGAGAAGTTTGATTCCTTATGATTGTTTTGCGATATGAAGATGGTGATATTAGATTCATGCTAGTAAGTAGTTGTGAGTTTTAGAAATACTTATGTTAAAGTTTGTGAGTCTCGTAGCATGCACGTATGGTGACCGTTATGTGATGAAGTCGGAGCATGATTTATTTTTTGATTGTCTTCCTTATGAGTGGCGGTCGGGGACGATCGATGGTCTTTTCCTACCAATCTATCTTCCTAGGAGCATGCGCGTAGTACTTTGTTTCAACAACTAATACACTTTTGCAATAAGTATGTGAGTTCTTTATGACTAATGTTGAGTCCATGGACTATACACACTCTCACCTTTCCGCCATTGCTAGCCTCTCTAGTACCGCGCAACTTTCGCCGATACCATAAACCCACCACATATCCTTCCTCAAAACAGCCACCATACCTACCTATTATGGCATTTCCATAGCCATTCCGAGATATATTTCCATGCAACTTTCCACCGTTCTGTTTATTATGATACGCTCCATCATTGTCATATTGCTTTGCATGATCATGTAGTTGACATCGTATTTGTGGCAAAGCCATCGTTCATCATTTTTTATACATGTCACTATTGATTCATTGCACATTCCGGTACACCGCCGGAGGCATTCACATAGAGTCATATTTTGTTCTAAGTATCGAGTTGTAATTCTTGAGTTGTAAGTAAATAAAAGTGTGATGATCTTCATTATTAGAGCATTGTCCCATGTGAGGAAAGGATGATGGAGACTATGATTCCCCCACAAGTCGGGATGAGACTCCGGACGAAAAAAAAGGCCAAAAAATGAGAGAAGGCCCAAATAAAAAATAAAAAAGAGAGAAAAAGAGAGAAGGGACAATGTTACTATCCTTTTTGCCACACTTGTGCTTCAAAGTAGCTCCATGATCTTCATTATAGAGAGTCTCCTATGATACCACTTTCATATACTAGTGCGAATTTTTCATTATAGAACTTGGCTTGTATATTCCAACGATGGGCTTCCTCAAAATTGCCCTAGGTCTTCATGAGCAAGCATGTTGGATGCACACCCACTTAGTTTCTTTTTGAGCTTTCATAAACTTATAGCTCTAGTGCATCCGTTGCATGGCAATCCCTACTCACTCAAATTGATATCTATTAATGGGCATCTCCATAGCCCGTTGATACGCCTAGTTGATGTGAGACTATCTCCTTCTTTTTGTCTTCTCCACAACCACCGTCTATTCCACCTATAGTGATATGTCCATGGCTCATGCTCATGTATCGCGTGAAAGTTGAAAAGTTTGAGAACATCAAAAGTATGAGACAATTTCTTGGCTTGTCATCGGGGTTGTGCATCATTTTGTGTGATGAAGATGGAGCATAGCCAGACTATATGATTTTGTAGGGATAAGCTTTCTTTGGCCATGTTATTTTGAGAAGACATAATTATTTTGTTAGTATGCTTGAAGTATTATTGTTTTTATGTTAATATTAAAAATTTCTTTTGAATCTTACGGATCTGAACATTCATGCCACAATAAAGAGAATTACATGGATAAATATGTTAGATAGCATTCCACATCAAAAATTATGTTTTTATCATTTACTTACTCAAGGACAAGCAGGAATTAAGCTTGGGGATGCTTGATACGTATCCCACGTATCTATAATTTTTGATTGTTCCATGCTATTATATTATCTGTTTTGGATGTTTTATATGCATTAATATTCTATTTTATATGATTATTGGGACTAACCTATTAACCTAGAGCCCAGTGCTAGTTTCTGTTTCTTCCTTGTTTTAGAGTTTTGCAAAAAAGGAATACCAAACGGAGTCCAAACGGAATAAAACTTTTGCGATGATTTTTCTTGGACCAGAAGACACCCAGGAGACTTAGAGTGCAAGTCAGAGGAGAAGTGCTTAGCTTTGGGTTTGGCCAACTACATTGGTTTTTCTTGCAATGGGAGAAGTGCTTAGCTTTGGGTTCAATCTTGCGGTGTCCTTTCCTGGTGACAATAGGGGCTGCAAAGGTTGGAAAAAGTAGTAGGCGTAAGCGAGGCGGTTGGCCTTAGCCTAGTGCCTAGGCGGCGCCTAAGCGCCCTAGGCGCGGCCTAGGCGGCGCCTAAGCGCCCTAGGCACGACCTAGGCGGTAATATAGTTTTTACTCGTAGTATATTTGTGATTATTATATGGGTGTTGATATTAGTTTAGGGCATATAAATAAGTTAATTACTGTCTACGTCCATTGGAATCTAACCCATTTGGCATATTAGTATATTATGTTGCATGATTCCTTGCTTGGGTAGACAATTCCTTACTTGCCCTGCCTAGACCTCCATTTATGCCCTAGGCGAGGTTTTTGGCCATTGCCTAGCGCCTAGGCATGCCTAAGCGCCTCCTAGGCACTGCCTTTTCCAACAGAGGCTGCAAGGCACATATTGTATTGTTGCCATCGAGGATGAAAAGATGGGGTTTTCATCATATTGCTTGAGTTAATTCCTCTACATCATGTCATCTTGCTTAAGGCGTTACTACGTTCTTTATGAACTTAAAACTCTAGATGCATGCTAGATAGCGGTCGATGTGTGGAGTAATTGAAGGAAATATGCCCTAGAGGCAATAATAAAGTTATTATTTATTTCCTTATATCATGATAAAAGTTTATTATTCATGCTAGAATTGTATTAACCGGAAACATAATACATGTGTGAATACATAGACAAACAGAGTGTCACTAGTATGCCTCTACTTGACTAGATCGTTAATCAAAGATGGTTATGTTTCCTAACCATGGACAAAGAGTTGTTATTTGATTAACGGGATCACATCATTAGTTGAATGATCTGATTGACATGACCCATTCCATTAGCTTAGCACCCGATCGTTTAGTATGTTGCCATTGCTTTCTTCATGACTTATACATGTTCCTATGACTATGAGATTATGCAACTCCCGTTTGCCAGAGGAACACTTTGTGTGCTACCAAACGTCACAACGTAACTGGGTGATTATAAAGGAGCTCTACAGGTGTCTCCAAAGGTACATGTTGGGTTGGCGTATTTCGAGATTAGGATTTGTCACTCCGATTGTCGGAGAGGTATCTTTGGGCCCTCTCGGTAATGCACATAACTTAAGCATTGCAACTAATGAGTTAGTTGTGGGATGATGTATTACAGAACAAGTAAAGAGACTTGCCGGTAACGAGATTGAACTAGGTATAGGATACCGATGATCGAATCTCGGGCAATAACATACCGATGACAAAGGGAACAACATATGTTGTTATGCGGTCTGACCGATAAAAGATCTTCATAGAATATGTAGGAGCCAATATGAGCATCTAGGTTCCGCTATTGGTTATTGACCGGAGACGTGTCTTGGTCATGTCTACATTGTTCTCGAACCCGTAGGGTCTGCACGCTTAAGGTTACGATGACAGTTATATTATGAGTTTATGCATTTTGATGTACCGAAGGTTATTCGGAGTCCCGAATGTGATCACGGACATGACGAGGAGTCTCGAAATGGTCGAGACATAAAGATTGATATATTGGAAGCCTATGATTGGATATCGGAAGTGTTCCGGGTGAAATCGGGATTTTACCGAAGTACCGGTAGGTTACCGGAACCCCACGGGAGGTATATGGGCCTTAGTGGCCCTTAGTGGAAGAGAGGAGAGGTGGCCAGAGATGGGCCGCGCGCCCCTCCCCCCTTGGTCCGAATTGGACAAGGAGAGGGGGCCGGCCCCCCTTCCTCCTCTCTTTCCTCTTCCCCCCCCTCCACGAATCCTATTCCAACTAGGAAAGGGGGGAGTCCTACTCCCAAAAGGAGTAGGACTCCTCCTGGCACGCCACACCTTGGCCGACCGGCCCCCCTCCCTTGAACCTTTATATACGGAGGCAGGGGCACCCCTAGAGACACAAGTTGATCCACGTGATCATATTCTTAGCCGTGTGCGGTGCCCCCTTCCACCATAGTCCTTGATAATATTGTAGCGGTGCTTAGGCGAAGCCCTGCGACGGTAGTACATCAAGATCGTCACCACGCCGTCGTACTGACGGAACTCTTCCCCGACACTTTGCTGGATCGGAGTCCGGGGATCGTCATCGAGCTGAACATATGCTAGAACTCGGAGGTGCCGTAGTTTCGGTGCTTGATCGGTCGGGCCATGGAGACGTACGACTACATCAACCAAACGCTTCCGTTGTCGATCTACAAGGGTACATAGATCATACTCTCCCCTCTCGTTGCTATGCATCACCATGATCTTGCGTCGCGTAGGAATTTTTTTTGAAATTACTACGAAACCCAACAGTGGCATCCGAGCCTAGGTTTTATATGTTGATGTTATATGCACGAGTAGAACACAAGTGAGTTGTGGGCGATATAAGTCATACTGCTTACCAGCATGTCATACTTTGGTTCGACGGTATTGTTGGACGAAGCGGCCCGGACCAACATTACTCGTACGCTTACGCGAGACCGGTTCTCCCGACGTGCTTTGCACATAGGTGGCTTGCGGGTGACAGTTTATCCAACTTTAGTTGAACCGAGTGTGGCTACGCCCGGTCCTTGCGAAGGTTAAAACAGCACCAACTTGACAAACTATCGTTGTGGTTTTGATGCGTAGGTAAGATTGGTTCTTGCTTAAGCCCGTAGCAGCCACGTAAAACATGCAACAACAAAGTAGAGGACGTCTAACTTGTTTTTGCAGGGCATGTTGTGATGTGATATGGTCAAGACATGATGCTAAATTTTATTGTATGAGATGATCATGTTTTGTAACCGAGTTATTGGCAACTGGCAGGAGCCCTATGGTTGTCGCTTTATTGTATGCAATGCAATCGCGCTATAATGCTTTACTTTATCACTAAGCGGTAGCGATAATCGTGGAAGCATAAGATTGGCGAGACGACAACGATGCTACGATGGAGATCAAGGTATCGCGCCGGTGACGATGGTGATCATGACGGTGCTTCGGAGATGGAGATCACAAGCACAAGATGATGATGGCCATATCATATCACTTATATTGATTGCATGTGATGTTTATCTTTTATGCATCTTATCTTGCTTTGATTGACGATAGCATTATAAGATGATCTCTCACTAAATTATCAAGAAGTGTTCTCCCTGAGTATGCACCGTTGCGAAAGTTCTTCGTGCTGAGACACCACGTGATGATCGGGTGTGATAGGCTCTACGTTCAAATAAACGGGTGCAAAACAGTTGCACACGCGGAATACTCAGGTTATACTTGACGAGCCAAGCATATACAAATATGGCCTCGGAACACGGAGACCGAAAGGTCGAGCGTGAATCATATAGTAGATATGATCAACATAGTGATGTTCACCAATGAAACTACTCCATATCACGTGATGATCGGACATGGTTTAGTTGATTTGGATCACGTAATCACTTAGATGATTAGAGGGATGTCTATCTAAGTGGGAGTTCTTTAAGTAATATGATTAACTGAACCTAAATTTATCATGAACTTAGTACCTGATAGTATCTTGCTTGTTTATGTATGATTGTAGATAAATGGCCCATGCTGTTGTTCCGTTAAATTTTAATGCGTTCCTTGAGAAAGCAAAGTTGAAAGATGATGGTAACAATTACACGGACTGGGTCTGTAACTTGAGGATTATCCTCATTGCTGCACAGAAGAATTATGTCCTGGAAGCACCGCTGGGTGCCAGGCCTGCTGTTGGAGCAACACCAGATGTTGTGAACGTCTGGCAGAGCAAAACTGATGACTGCTTGATAGTTCAGTGTGCCATGCTTTACGGCTTAAAACCGGGACTTCAACGACGTTTTGAACGTCATGGAGCATATGAGATGTTCCAGGAGTTGAACTTAATATTTCAAGCAAATGCCCGGATTGAGAGATATGAAGTCTCCAATAAGTTCTATAGCTGCAAAATGGAGGAGAACAGTTCTGTCAGTGAGCATATACTCAAAATGTCTGGGTATAATAATCACTTGATTCAAATGGGAGTTAGTCTTCCAGATGATTGCGTCATTGACAGAATTCTCCAATCACTGCCACCAAGCTACAAGAGCTTCGTGATGAACTATAATATGCAAGGGATGAATAAGAGTATTCCCGAGCTCTTCGCAATGCTGAAAGCTGCGGAGGTAGAAATCAAAAAGGAGCATCAAGTGTTGATGGTCAACAAGACCACTAGTTTCAAGAAAAAGGGCAAAGGGAAGAAGAAGGGGAACTTCAAGAAGAACAGCAAGCAAGTTGCTGCTCAAGAGAAGAAACGCAAGTCTGGACCCAAGCCTGAAACTGAGTGCTTCTACTGCAAGCAGACTGGTCACTGGAAGCGGAACTGCCCCAAGTATTTGGCGGATAAGAAGGATGGCAAGGTGAACAAAGGTATATGTGATATACATGTTATTGATGTGCATCTTACTAATTCTCGCAGTAGCACCTGGGTATTTGATACTGGTTCTGTTGCTAATATTTGCAACTCGAAACAGGGACTACGGATTAAGCGAAGATTGGCTAAGGACGAGGTGACGATGCGCGTGGGATACGGTTCCAAAGTCGATGTGATCGCGCTCGGCACGCTACCTCTACATCTACCTTCGGGATTAATATTAGACCTAAATAATTGTTATTTGGTGCCAGCGTTAAGCATGAACATTATATCTGGATCTTGTTTGATGCGAGACGGTTATTCATTTAAATCAGAGAATAATGGTTGTTCTATTTATATGAGTAATATCTTTTATGGTCATGCACCCTTAAAGAGTGGTCTATTCTTATTAAATCTCGATAGTAGTGACACACATATTCATAATGTTGAAGCCAAAAGATGCAGAGTTGATAATGATAGTGGAACTTATTTGTGGCACTGCCGTTTGGGTCATATCGGTGTAAAGCGCATGAAGAAACTCCATACTGATGGACTTTTGGAACCACTTGATTATGAATCACTTGGTACTTGCGAACCGTGCCTCATGGGCAAGATGACTAAAACGCCGTTCTCCGGTACTATGGAGAGAGCAACAGATTTGTTGGAAATCATACATACAGATGTATGTGGTCCGATGAATATTGAGGCTCGTGGCGGATATCGTTATTTTCTCACCTTCACAGATGATTTAAGCAGATATGGGTATATCTACTTAATGAAACATAAGTCTGAAACGTTTGAAAAGTTCAAAGAATTTCAGAGTGAAGTTGAAAATCATCGTAACAAGAAAACAAAGTTTCTACGATCTGATCGTGTAGGAGAATATTTGAGTTACGAGTTTGGTGTACATTTGAAACAATGCGGAATAGTTTCGCAACTCACGCCACCCGGAACACCACAGCGTAATGGTGCGTCCGAACGTCGTAATCGTACTTTACTAGATATGGTGCGATGTATGATGTCTCTTACTGATTTACCGCTATTGTTTTGGGGTTATGCTTTGGAGACAGCCGCATTCACGTTAAATAGGGCACCATCAAAATCCGTTGAGACGACGCCTTATGAACTATGGTTTGGCAAGAAACCAAAGTTGTCGTTTCTAAAAGTTTGGGGCTGCGATGCTTATGTGAAAAAGCTTCAACCTGATAAGCTCGAACCCAAATCGGAGAAATGTGTCTTCATAGGACATCCAAAGGAGACTATTGGATACACCTTCTATCACAGATCCGAAGGCAAGACTTTTGTTGCTAAGTTCGGAAACTTTCTGGAGAAGGAGTTTCTCTCGAAAGAAGTGAGTGGGAGGAAAGTAGAACTTGACGAGGTAACTGTACCTGCTCCCTTATTGGAAAGTAGTGCATCACAGAAAACTGTTTCTGTGACACCTACACCAATTAGTGAGGAAGCTAATGATGGTGATCATGTAACTTCAGATCAAGTTACTACCGAATCTCGTAGGTAAACCAGAGTGAGATCCGCACCAGAGTGGTACGGTAATCCTGTTCTGGAGGTCATGCTACTTGACCATGACGAACCTACGAACTATGAAGAAGCGATGGTGAGCCCAGATTCCGCAAAATGGCTTGAAGCCATGAAATCTGAGATGGGATCCATGTATGAGAACAAAGTATGGACTTTGGTTGACTTGCCCACTGATCGGCAAGCAATTGAGAATAAATGGATCTTCAAGAGGAAGATGGATGCTGATAGTAGTGTTACTATCTACAAAGCTAGAATTGTCGCAAAAGGTTTTCAACAAGTTCAAGGGGTTGACTACGATGAGACCTTCTCACCCGTAGCGATGCTTAAGTCTGTCCGAATCATGTTAGCAATTTCCGCATTTTATGATTATGAAATTTGGCAGATGGATGTCAAAACTGCATTCCTGAATGGATTTCTGGAAGAAGAGTTGTATATGATGCAACCGGAAGGTTTTGTCGATCCAAAGGGAGCTAACAAAGTGTGCAAGCTCCAGCGATCCATTTATGGACTGGTGCAAGCCTCTCGGAGTTGGAATAAACGCTTTGATAGTGTGATCAAAGCATTTGGTTTTATACAGACTTTTGGAGAAGCCTGTATTTACAAGAAAGTGAGTGGGAGCTCTGTAGCATTTCTGATATTATATGTGGATGACATATTACTGATTGGAAATGATATAGAATTTCTGGATAGCATAAAGAGATACTTGAATAAGAGTTTTTCAATGAAAGACCTCGGTGAAGCTGCTTACATATTAGGCATAAAGATCTATAGAGATAGATCAATACGTTTAATTGGACTTTCACAAAGCACATACCTTGACAAGATTTTGAAGAAGTTCAAAATGGATTAAGCAAAGAAAGGGTTCTTGCCTGTGTTACAAGGTGTGAAGTAGAGTCGGACTCAATGCCTGACCACTGCAGAAGATAGAGAGAAGATGAAAGATGTTCCCTATGCTTCAGCCATAGGCTCTATCATGTATGCAATCCTGTGTACCAGACCCGATGTGTGCCTTGCTATAAGTCTAGCAGGAAGGTACCAAAGTAATCCAGGAGTGGATCACTAGACAGCAGTCAAGAACATCCTGAAGTACCTGAAAAGGACTAAGGATATGTTTCTCGTATATGGAGGTGACAAAGAGCTCATCGTAAACGGTTACGTTGATGCAAGCTTTGACACTGATCTGGACGATTCTAAATCGCAAACCGGATACGTTTTTACATTAAACGGTGAAGCTGTCAGTTGATGCAGTTCTAAACAGAGCGTCGTGGTAGGATCTACGTGTGAAGCGGAATACATAGCTGCTTCGGAAGCAGCGAATGAAGGAGTCTGGATGAAGGAGTTCATATCCGATCTAGGTGTCATACCTAGTGCATCGGGTCCAATGAAAATCTTTTGTGACAATACTGGTGCAATTGCCTTGACAAAGGAATCCATATCTCACAAGAGAACCAAGCACATCAAGAGACGTTTCAATTCCATCCGGGATCTAGTCCAGGTGGGATACATAGAGATTTGCAAGATACATACGGATCTGAATGTTGCAGACCCGTTGACTAAGCCTCTTCCACGAGCAAAACATGATCAGCACCAAGGCTCCATGGGTGTTAGAATCATTACTGTGTAATCTAGATTATTGACTCTAGTGCAAGTGGGAGACTGAAGGAAATATGCCCTAGAGGCAATAATAAAGTTATTATTTATTTCCTTATATCATGATAAAAGTTTATTATTCATTCTAGAATTGTATTAACCGGAAACATAATACATGTGTGAATACATAGACAAACAGAGTGTCACTAGTATGCCTCTACTTGACTAGCTCGTTAATCAAAGATGGTTATGTTTCCTAACCATGGACAAAGAGTTGTCATTTGATTAACGGGATCACATCATTAGTTGAATGATCTGATTGACATGACCCATTCCATTAGCTTAGCACCCGATCGTTTAGTATGTTGCTATTGCTTTCTTCATGACTTATACATGTTCCTATGACTATGAGATTATGCAACTCCCGTTTGCCAGAGGAACACTTTGTGTGCTACCAAACGTCACAACGTAACTGGGTGATTATAAAGGAGCTCTACATGTGTCTCCAAAGGTACATGTTGGGTTGGCGTATTTCGAGATTAGGATTTGTCACTCCGATTGTCGGAGAGGTATCTCTGGGCCCTCTCGGTAATGCACATCACTTAAGCCTTGCAAGCATTGCAACTAATGAGTTAGTTGCGGGATGATGTATTACAGAACGAGTAAAGAGACTTGCCGGTAACGAGATTGAACTAGGTATAGGATACCGACGATCGAATCTCGGGCAAGTAACATACCGATGACAAAGGGAACAACGTATGTTGTTATGCGGTCTGACCGATAAAAGATCTTCGTAGAATATGTAGGAGCCAATATGAGCATGCAGGTTCCGCTATTGGTTATTGACCGAAGACGTGTCTCGGTCATGTCTACATTGTTCTCGAACCCGTAGGGTCTGCACGCTTAAGGTTACGATGACAGTTATATTATGAGTTTATGCATTTTGATGTACCGAAGGTTGTTCGGAGTCCCGGATGTGATCATGGACATGACGAGGAGTCTCGAAATGGTCGAGACATAAAGATTGATATATTGGAAGCCTATGTTTGGATATCGGAAGTGTTCCGGGTGAAATCGGGATTTCACCGGAGTACCGGGAGGTTACTGGAACCCCCCGGGAGGTATATGGGCCTTAGTGGGCCTTAGTGGAAGAGAGGAGAGGTGGCTAGAGATGGGCTGCGCGTCCCTCCCCCCTTGGTCCGAATTGGACAAGGAGAGGGGGCCGGCCCCCCTTCCTCCTCTCTTTCCTCTTCCCCCCCCTCCATGAATCCTATTCCAACTAGGAAAGGGGGGGAGTCCTACTCCCAGAAGGAGTAGGACTCCTCCTGGCGCGCCACACCTTGGCCGGCCGGCCCCCCTCCCTTGAACCTTTATATACGGAGGCAGGGGCACCCCTAGAGACACAAGTTGATCCACGTGATCATATTCTTAGCCGTGTGCGGTGCCCCCTTCCACCATAGTCCTCGATAATATTGTAGCGGTGCTTAGGCGAAGCCCTGCGACGGTAGTACATCACACGCCGTCGTACTGACGGAACTCTTCCCCGACACTTTGCTGGATCGGAGTCCGGGGATCGTCATCGAGTTGAACGTGTGCTAGAACTCGGAGGTGCCATAGTTTCGGTGCTTGATCGGTCGGGCCGTGGAGACGTACGACTACATCAACCAAACGCTTCCGTTGTCGATCTACAAGGGTACGTAGATCAAACTCTCCCCTCTCGTTTCTATGCATCACCATGATCTTGCGTGCGCGTAGGAATTTTTTTGAAATTACTACGAAACCCAACAGTAATAGTAGTAGATGCGGAATCGTTTTAGTCTACTTGACACGGACGTGATGCCTATATTCATGATCATTGTCTTAGATATCGTCATAACTTTGCGCTTTTCTATCAATTGCACGGCAGTAATTTGTTCACCCATCGTAATATTTTCTATCTTGAGAGAAGCCACTTGTGAAACCTATCGCCCCCAGGTCTATTTTCCATCATATAAGTTTCCGATCTACAATTCCAGTTTTCTATTTACTTTCTTTTACAATCTTTTACTTTTTGTCCCATAAACCAAAAATACCAAAAATATCACTTTAAATGTCGGGGGTATACCCCGCGGTGTAACCCGGTCGGATGTATGACCCGGCTGGATCTTGGTGACTCACTGGTAACCCACCCGATCTTGGTGACTCATTAGTAATCGGGCAGGCGGGTCAGGCGGATGACAAGGCCCAAGGCCCAGTAGGCCGGTTCGTATGATGGTTGGCCGGCTTAAGAGGAAAGGCATAAGGAATATTCCCTTACAAAGGAAGCAAGACTAGGACTCCACTTGTAATAGAGTAATCCTAATCCTACTAGGACTAGTCTTGTAACCCGTCCCTTCAACATATATAAGGAGGGGCAGGGCACCCCAAGAGGGACAAAAAAATAGCTAAGGCTAGACACAACTAGAGGAGAGCCGGTTTATGCGGCGACTCCCTCATGAGCATAATGAGACCGGTCCTAGCCACAAACAGCATGTAGGGCTATTCCAGATGATGTTTCCCGGGGCCCGAAGCTGTCTAAATCCTTGTCTTGCGTGATGATCCGCCTCGCGTCTCTCGTCCCGATCAACCCCTCTCAAGCTACCACATAGATGCGTTGGCCTCACGACTAAGTCCTCACACTAGGACATCTGCCACGACAAATCCACGACATTACCGTTTATCCATCTCTATCAGATCTCACTTTGCGAATAACCGTGAAGGGATTGACAACCCCTTTGTCGCGTTGGTTGCAAGTTGGTGTTTATTTATGCAGGTATTCGATGGCTTGTTGCGTAGTCTCCTACTGGATTGATACCTTAGTTCTCAAAACTGAGGGACTTACTTACGCTACTTTGCTGCATCACCCTTTCCTCTTCAAGGGAAAAACCAACGCAAGCTCAAGAGGTAGCACCGGGCACGCGAGAGGGCGCACTCAAGCATGGACAAAACCACCCGCTGACAATGTCCTATGATCACGCCCACAGTCCACCCATCATAGGACCCTGAGGGGCGCTGCCCAGATAGATCGGACGACGCAAAGATCCACGATGGCACGCCACCGCCAAAAGAAAGGCACGAAGGGCACTCTCGCCCTGTGAAGCCCCTGGGAGGCAGGTACTCCATAGGAGTAATTATCTGGCTTTTGTTTGGCTATCCATAGAGCAATTGTACATACGAGATTGGGCAAGTAGTGCTAGCTAGACTTTGGGTTGGGTGCCGACTTTTGAATATATTGTGTGTGTGTACATTGTGTATTGGGCCCACCTCCTAGTTCTCCTGTATAGGGCTGCAAACGAGTCGAGTTCAAGCGAGTTCGTGTTCACTTAGCTCAACTCATATTAAAATTCGAGCGAGCACAAGCTGAGTGAGCTCATGATCGAGCTGTAGAACATGACTCATGCTCAGCTTGTAACGATCTCGAGTCGATCTCGAGCTAGCTTCGAGCTAAATGAGATGGTGAAAACTATAAATTTATGACTATCTCGTCATTCTAGGGAGGGCTCATCTTGGTATCTTGGGCCAACTAGCAATAAATGGTGGTCTTCATGGACAAAAAAAGAAAATGAAGGTGCATATGTTGGGAACTTTTTCCAAAAACAATAGGATATTTAACACATAGTCGATCACGTACCATAATTAGGCCTAAATCTCAGCTACACTTAAATAATCTTACATGTTTGCTAGTAAATAAAATGAAGAAAATTCATGAACATCATATATGGTAACAAATTATCTTATTTCCATTTAATATGTGGCATTATCATTTAACATAATAATATCATGTCGAGTTATCGAGCTAAAATCGAGCGAGCTAATATTGGCTCAAGATCGGCTCATTTCTCGGTCGAGCTACATAAAGTGTTCAAACTCAGCTCGTTTCTTTTCGAGTCGATCTCGAATCGAGCCAAAAAACGAGTCGATCTCGAGCGACTCATGAGTCTCGAGCTTTTCTTGCAGCCCTACTCCTGTATAGTTGAGGTTGTGGCCCCATACTATACATCATATATACGTGCCTTGTGCACCGATCAATGCAATTGTGCTGCACGGCCTATTCTAGTCTTCTACATGGTATCTATCGCATGTCGTTCCTAGACCTAGTCGCCGCCGCCGCGCCTCCACCGCGCCGCCGCTTCTTCCCCTCGCCGCCGCCACCCGCTGCCGCTGCGACCGTCGGTCCCTCCGGTCGCCGCCGCCCTCCCACCCGCCGCCGCCGCGGCTTCCTCCTTAGCCGCCACCGCCGGTCGCCGCCGCACCCTCTCGCTTCCGCAACCCTCCCTAACCCGCGCCACACCCTCCCCACCACCCTCCAACCCGCGCCGCACTTCCCCAACCCGTGCCACCTCCCTCCCCAACCCGCGCTGAACCCTAACCCTAGCTGCCCACCCGTGTCGTGCCTTCCCACTCCCTCCTCGCTACGCCATGAGTTCCTCCTCCTCCACCGTCTCCAACCCCTTTGCCGGTCCCGATGTCACACTCGCCCATCATCTCAACATCCACGAGCGTGTTCCGGTGGTGCTTGATCAATCCACCGCGTCCTACTCCGCTTGGAAGCGGTACTTCTTCTTGGTGTTTTGCAAGTACCTGCTCCACGGTGATGTCGCTTGAAGCTACATTGGTATTTCCCCAAAGAGGAAGGGATGATGCAACACAACGGCGGTAGGTATTTCTCTCAGATATGAAACCAAAGTTATCGAACCAGTAGGAGAACCAAGCAACACAACGTAAATAACCCCTGCACATAAATAACAAATACTCGCAACCCAACGTGTTAAAGGGGTTGTCAATCCCTTTCGGGTAACGGCGCCAGAAATTGGTGCGTGGGCGGGAGAAAGTTGTAATAGATGGAATAAATAGATCGCAAATAAAATAAAGTGCAGCAAAGTATTTTTGTATTTTTGGATTAATAGATCTGAAAATAAAAGCCAAATAAAAGTAGATCGCAAAGGCAAATATATGTGAAAGAGACCCGGGGGCCATAGGTTTCACTAGTGGCTTCTCTCAAGAAAAATAGCAAACGGTGGGTGAATAAATTACTGTTCGGCAATTAATAGTACTTCAAATACTCATGATGATATCCAGGCAATGATCATTACATAGTCATCACGTCCAAGATTAGTAAACCGACTCCTGCTTGCATCTACTACTATTACTCCACACATCGACCGCTATCCAGCATGCATCTAGTGTATTAAGTTCATGGAGAAACGGAGTAATGCAATAAGAATGATGACATGATGTAGACAAGATCTATCTATGTAGAGATAAATCTCATTGTTTTATCCTTAGTAGCAACGATACATACGTGTCGGTTCCCCTTCTGTTACTGGGATCAAGCACCGTAAGACCGAACCCACTACAAAGCACCTCTTCCCATTGCAAGATAAATAGATCAAGTTGGCCAAACAAAACCCAAATATCAGAGAAGAAATACGAGGCTATAAGCAATCATGCATAAAAGAGATCAAAGAAACTCAAATACTTTCATGGATATAAAAAGATAGATCTGACCATAAACTCGAAGTTCATCGGATCCCAACAAACACACCGCCAAAGAGTTACATCATATGGATCTCCAAGAGACCATTGTATTGAGAATCAAGAGAGAGAGAGAGAGAAAGCCATCTAGCTACTAACTACGGACCCGAAGGTCTACAAAGAACTACTCACGCATCATTGGAGAGGCACCAATGGACGTGGTGAACCCCATCCGAGATGGTGTCTAGATTGGATCTGGTGGTTCTGGACTCTATGACGGCTGGATCAATATTTCATCGACTCCCCTAGGGTTTGGGGAATATTAGGGTATTTATAGAGCAAAGAGGCGGTTCGGGGGCACCCGAGGTGGGCACAAAATTTTACTAACTCTCAAATAAATCTAAGTGAAGCAAGAGAGCGTTTCTTCAAAAATACTAAGCACACCGTGCTCAAAGAGATATAAGTGAAGCACTAGAGCAAGTCCATAGCTCATAAAAGATTTAAGTGAAGCAAAGAGTGCAATTCTAACAAGTCATGACATAATTTTGGCTCTCTCAAATAGGTGTGTCCAGCAAGGGATCAAGACTTAAAACTCAAAATAAAACAAGCAAAGATTCATATCATACAAGACGCTCCAAGCAAAACACATAGTGTGTGACGAATAAAAATATAGCTTCGAGTAAAATACCGATGGTCGTTACAAGAAAGAGGGGATGCCACTCGGGGGGGGGGGGGGCATCCCCAGGCTTAGTTAGTTGCTCATTTTTGGATAATAGCTTGGGATGTCGGGGCATCCCCAAGCTTAGGCTCTTCTACTTCTTATTCCTTCATCCATTACAAGATAACCCAAAACCTGAAAACTTCAATCACACAAAACTCAACAAAACCTTCGTGAGATCCGTTGGTATAAGAAAATAAATCACTACTATAAGTGTTGTATCAAACCAATTCATATTTTGTTCTTGCAATATATCTACTCTATTCCAACTTTTCTATGGCAAAAACTCATCAAATAAAACCATAGAGCCATCAAAATAAGCACACAACGCAAAGAAAACAGAATCTGTCAAAACAGAACAGTCTATAGCAATCTGACTATTTCGAATACTTCTGTAACTCCAAAAATTCTGAAAAATTAGGACAACCTGAGTAATTTGTATATTGCTCTACTGCAAGGGAATGGGTATTTTATCGCCCTCTGATAAAAAATGAGAATTATTTTCGTGAGCGTAAAAGTTTCTATTTTTTGAAATTACTACGAAACCCAACAATAATAGTAGTAGATGCGGAATCGTTTTAGTCTACTTGACACGGACGTGATGCCTATATTCATGATCATTGTCTTAGATATCTTCATAACTTTGCGCTTTTCTATCAATTGCACGGCAGTAATTTGTTCACCCATCGTAATATTTTCTATCTTGAGAGAAGCCACTTGTGAAACCTATCGCCCCCAGGTCTATTTTCCATCATATAAGTTTCCGATCTACAATTCCAGTTTTCTATTTACTTTCTTTTACAATCTTTTACTTTTTGTCCCATAAACCAAAAATACCAAAAATATCACTTTAAATGTCGGGGGTATACCCCGCGGTGTAACCCGGCCGGATGTATGACCCGGCTAGATCTTGGTGACTCACTGGTAACCCACCCGATCTTGGTGACTCATTAGTAATCGGGCGGGCCGGTCAGACGGACGACAAGGCCCAGGGCCCAGTAGGCCGGTTCGTATGATGGTGGGCCGGCTTAAGAGGAAAGACATAAGGAATATTCCCTTACAAAGGAAGCAAGACTAGGACTCCACTTGTAATAGAGTAATCCTAATCCTACTAGGACTAGTATTGTAACCCGCCCCTTCAACATATATAAGGAGGGGCAGGGCACCCCAAGAGGGACAGAAAAAATAGCTAAGGCTAGACACAACTAGAGGAGAGCCGGTTTAAGCGGCGACTCACTCATGAGCATAATGAGACCGGTCCTAGCGACAAACAGCATGTAGGGCTATTCCGGATGATATTTCTTGGGGCCCGAAGCTGTCTCAATCCTTGTCTTGTGTGATGATCCGCCCCGCGTCTCTCGCACCGATCAACCCCTCTCAAGGTACCACATAGATGCGTTGGCCTCACGACTAAGTCCTCACACTAGGACATCTGCCGTGACAAATCCACGATAGTTGACGCCCACTGTGGGGCCTGCGCACGGTGGTGTTGAGTTTTTGAAGGGATCTTTTGTAGGGTTCGAGAAGTTCATAATTATCTAGCTCAACAAGAGCCGGTATGGAAAAATTTACATCAACAATGAGTTCATCATTCAAGTTTGATGAAGTGTTCCGTGGCGGCAAGCATGAGATTAAGATTATTTTAGGGTTATATGATGTGCGGCCGCCTCACGCGCCGTGGTGATCCGCCGAGTCTGATATCAAGACAGATTTTTGATAATGTCGGCCTTGGGCGAGATGTGTACGCCATGCCGTATGTACGGCGCCCGAGAGAAATCACCTGTGGCCACACCGTTTTTCTAAAGTGAAAGCCGATTCAAATCCAAGGAAACCTCAGGTAGTACTTTGACCCGGAAACAGAGCAGTTTCGACCTGGTCTACGAGTCCACAGATTCCGCCGGCCGCCCCTGCAAGCAAAAAGATGTAACTCTGATCAGTCCAAGTGCAGATTGATTCTGCTAAAGAAAAAAAAGGAGGGGAGGAAATCAATCATGATCTGGAGGTGGACACAAGTACGACCCGGAGACGGACACAACGACGACCCGGATTCAGCTGCCATTGCTTCTCGCCATTGTGGTTTGACCGGTCTGTTTCCACAATGGCTCACCGCGGCCGCTAGAGATGGTCCGGCCACCTCGATGCCCTTCTGGCCGTACTGCCTCGAGCCGCTGAGACACCTCTCTTCCTTCGAGCTGCCCAGCTTTTGCGGCCATCTCCGCTGGCAAGCCGTCATGGGCTCTCGCCTCGTCGTGGGTATTCGAAACAGCAGTCGCGCGAGCTGCCAAGTTGCCGGCGTTGTGGCCTCATCTGGCCTCCTAAGCCTCCATGGACAGTGTTTCTCTGACTCACCGCCAGGTCTCCTCTGCCTCACTACTGGGGCAAGCAGGTCGCGCTGAGCTGCGCCTGGCCTTGCCTTTAAACCGCCATCACCGCTGCCCCGTCCAATTGCCAAAGTCATTCGTTTCTACTGCCTGAGAGACACCCTCACATATCAACATTGGAAACTGAAGGTCAAAGTTCTTATGGAGTCCTCACAAACTCCCCGTTTGCAAGGCTGTTGCCCTTGCTATGGCGACTCAGAAATTAGATGTGGCCGAGTTTTTTCTTAGACACTGAGGGGGTCATGGGGGTAGTCTGACTCCGAGCTGCTCATTGCCAAAACTCGCCTCTGCACTACAACTCGCCTCTGCTCTACCTCCACCTCCGCCGCCTCATCGCTCCACTAGCGCGGGTCTGCAGCAGCCGTGCTATGAGCCGCCGCCTCTACTGCATCGAGCCGCACCCCCGCGACTCACTACCGGGTTGTCGTGCCGCCGATACGCCCCGGCCTCGCTCCGCCCCTGTGGCCTCGAGGGCCTTGCCCTGCCTTCTGTGAGTCGCGTGACGCCTTGTTGATCCGCCACCTCTGCTGACCATGACTCCATTTTAAAGACGGCGGCGACAAATCGCCGCTCTCGCTGCTCGCCTGGCTAACGAAGTGTCCAGCCGTTGCTGCTGGCTAGAGTCGCCGCTTCTGCTTCACCATGCTTCGACGGTCGTGCCTCTGTTGCCGCCCCCGCGGCCTTTTTCGTCATCGCGCCAAGCCACTGCCAATATCTTCAGTTCCTATAATGCTACGGCAACGGTGTCGGTACCGTGCTGGTATTTACACAGGCAATAACCTCAATACAGCAAATTACTGTCGAGTCCTGAGGAAGCACCAAAGTTCTTGTTACACAAGGGGTCGCCTCGGTATAGCACATTGCTGCTCAAGTCAGGAGGAAGTACCATGCAGTTTCTAAATAAAGATGTGGATACATCAAAGGAGCTAGTTGATGATTGCTTAAGAAGTCAGCTGTCCGTTTTCTGTCCGACCTCATGATGCAGTTTCAACAGTTGGTCATATCTATGAGGCAAGACCAAGAGAAGCACAGTAAATACTTTAGTACATGTTTGCGTGAAAAGGGGCCAGGTTTGCTCAAATTGATCTCAAGGACATGATAATGAGTCAGGCAACAGATAGTCGAGATAAAATTTTATTACCTGAAACTATTGGGTGGCTTGCACTGTTTTGAAAAATTATCTACTGGCAACATATCCGGATCATCCATTGACCGGACAAATCAGGGTCACACCCGCTCATGCAAACTGCCCAATGGACATGCACAAGCTGCCGCTCCTACAACCCGGTTTTCTTCCAACAAATCATCAGGTGCTATCCTTTCTATATATTTTATCAACACATATTAAAATTGTTTCAAAACAATTACTCTGGTATGTGATATTTTTCGCAAGACTATTGTTTATTACAAAGGTGTTGCACAAGGGGCGTGCACCAGCAATATTTTTGCAATAGCGCTCGTCCGTGCCACACTACCCGGTGAATGAACATGCGCAAGTCGCCGCTCCTGTGGCCCAGTCTACATCAACTCGCCCGTCCATGCGGCTTACCACGCCTGCGATAGACTCGCTCGTCCATGCTGGCTTACAATGTCGGTGCCGACTCTCCCCGTCCGCACCGGCTTACAACGCCGCGGTCGGCTCACCTCTGATGCTGCAGTCGTCTTTGTCATCCGTCTCTCGCGGCCTGGTCTACATCAACATGTCGGGCCACACCTGTCTGCATGAGCTATTTATTGAGTATGAGCAAATCACAGCTTGAGTAGCCCGGTTTTCTTTCAACAGATTGGAGGCAAATTATCATATACTATCAACCGTCGTCTGCACTGGATGGCTCAATGGGCAGGCACACAAGTCACCGCCACTACAGTTTGGTTAAACTCCAAATAGCCAGTTGGAAGGAACCATTGGCCGAGTTGCTGACACGACTCGTATAGATCATTTATAACCTGCCGCGGTCACATCAACCTTCTGTGGATTCACATCGTGCTATCAACATCAAAGATATACAACTTATGCCAGTTTATATCACGGTCAAATATGGAGAATCTCAAGACAACTCCTCGAGTCGCCTTGAGACTCGGGGGCTATGATGACATGACTCAGTAAATGATTGCCCATTTAAAGCAGATTCAAGAACTCTGGATCATTGGAGGGAAAAATAACCCGGCCCCGGAGGCTACTGCCTTATTGGCGAATATTTAAAGGCCGTCAAAAAATTTCCAACTTAAAAAGAAGGATATCCGGTTTAAAATCTGCCTCACGGTAAACCTGTCTCCCACAAAGTTTTGAAGCTCTCAAATATCTGGTTCAAAATCCCGGTTCAAGAAGAATTTATCTCTCGCAAAGCTCGAGTTCTCAGGAAAAATTAAAGGGACCAAAGAGAGTCTGTTGCAAGGCACAACTCAAACATAGGTATCCTGCTTGAAAAGACCATTGGGGGCTGATTGTATTTGAATCTAGCTTAACCCCTTTTGGGTCTGACTTTGATCGTATTCGAATCAGAGTCGTTAAAAAACTCTCAAGTTTATTTGGGGGCTTCCTGTTCAAACATAGGTCGTATTCGAACCAAAGAGAACATAGCTGTCGGTACCCTCTTGATCGGCGCAATGCCAAACCCACTAGGGGGCTTCTTGATCGTATTCGAATCATAGCTTAACCCCTTTTAGGTCCGACTTTGATCGTATTCGAATCAGAGTCGTTAAAAAACTCTCAAGGTCATTTGGGGGCTTCCTGTTCAAACATAGGTCGTATTCGAACCAAAGAGAACATAGCTGTCGGTACCCTCTTAATCGGCGCAACGCCAAAGACACTGGGGGCTACATCATCGTATTCGAATCCTAGCTTAACCCCTTTGGTCCGGTTTATTGATCGTATTCGAATCATAAGCCTCAAATTTTTCTCTCTGTTTGACTTAAGTTTTTGAAAACAGTCTTTTGGGTTTGTCTTGAGACTTTTTGCTCATATCTGAAGCATATATATGTGGTTTCTATTAACCCGGCCTGGCTTTCGACAACAAGTCGCCAGCATATGACAATATTAATACTTGGAAGGTTTGGCTTCTAAGTTTTGGGTTATCACCCTTATTGGACGGGTCACATAAACCGGCAGTACGATTCAATATCACAGGTATGATATTGTTTATACATGATTATGTTTAAACCGGCCCTGGCTGTGGACTTTAAGTCACCAGTATATTTTTGATTGCGCCATTGGAATCATGCGCTTATCAATCATTGGATTATTGCTTTTATTGGATAAGGCGATGTAAGCCGGCGGTATGAGCTAATTCCACAAGATTTGCAGAACTATGACTTGTATAAATGCTCAAGTCCAAGCTCATCATTAAAATTGATGCTTCAAAATGATTATCCGTTCTGGATTTTCTCAAAGGCTATAAGCCGCCGGGTTACAAAAATCCCGACAATGGATGCGCATTAAGTTGCCATCGGCCAAGAGCCACTGAGTATTTAAACTCTGGATTTACTTATCAACCGATAAGGTATTCAAATCTTTAATAGCCAAACTTGGCTGGATTTTCATGATGATATTTGAATGATTGAGGTTTTCATACCGGGTTATATTATTCAAATCTCTAAATAGCCAATATGGCCGGATTTTTATTGTGGCTATCATTAGCCAATATGATGATAGAGGTCTTAAAGTCGCTTCAGCGCAATGGTTATTATTTATTAATGGACATGATTTATTTTTGCAATGGAGGGAATAGTCTCGAGTTGCTGCAGGCTTACGACCCGGCACTTGGGGGCTACATTATTCAAATTGAGATTACATCAAATATGCAAGTCCCATGTCACTGCCAGCATGCACCATGGCACTTGGGGGCTAATGTAAAGTCATTTTTTGATCAACTTATTGAAGACCCGACTCATCCCATTGTAATGAGCCGGCCCTTGGGGGCTACCAATTGCTCCTGTAAAAAATTTAAGGTACACAAGCCTCAGTCCATTATATTGAAAGATCCACTACTCAGTTGGTAGACCACAAAGCTCATAACCTTATGGACGTGGGTTCAAGCCCATGGTGAGCGTTACATCATATGATATTCTTTTAAAAGAAGTATACACAAAGTCCCAGCTCAATATTATCTTACTGGGCCGGCCATTGGGGGCTACACGTTGCTGTTCAAGTCTACATGATCATATCTACAAAGTTCCTGCTCATTATTGCATAATGACCCGGCCCTTGAGGGCTACACTGGTTGAAGTTTTTATGAGTATAAGGCAATTACAAGTCCCAGGCTGTTGCAAGCATGACAACCCGACACTTGGGGGCTATATATATGGAATATTCAATTTTTACTAGTGACTGAGATGAACAAACACGGATTTCTTCAAAGTGGTTATTTATATTGAAGTAAGTCTTAAGTCATCACTTTGCTCTGCTCAAGACTTGGGGGCTACAGGTAACACGGATATAAGGGAGAAATATTTTCAAATTCTCAGTTTTGAGCAAACCAGATTGACCCGGCATCACCAATCATTATGACCCGTCTTCAGTAATCATGAACCGGCGTTGGCAACAATCATGAACCAGCGTTGACAACAATCATGACCCAAAATTATCAGTTTTTATAACCCGGCTATTTTGGAAATCATAGCCCGGCAAGTTCTACATTTTCAAGCCGGCTGAATATCAGTTGAATATTTCAAGACCAATATTCTTGTCAAGTCAGAGCATTGAAGGCCGAATCAAATGGATTCTTCATTTACAATATTTCTTCTACAGGCAAATTGATTATGAAGCTGGTCTATTGACCTGGATTTTCTAGAAGGAGGAAATGACAAGGACTTAAGGATGATCATGTGTCGGCTTACAAGAATATTTAACCCGGAGCACAACCTGTCAAATTTGTTCTTGTGTTTATTTTGCAGATCAGTTTAACATGGATAAATCCAAATTAAACTAGGGGCTAATGTCGGGATATACCCCGCAGTGTAACCCAGCCGGATGTATGACCCGGCTGGATCTTGGCGACTCACTGGCAACCCGCCCGATCTTGGTGACTCATTAGTAATCGGGCAGGCGGGTCAGGCAGATGACAAGGCCCAAGGCCCAGTAGGCCGGTTCGTATGATGGTTGGCCGGCTTAAGAGGAAAGGCATAAGGAATATTCCCTTACAAAGGAAGCAAGACTAGGACTCCACTTGTAATAGAGTAATCCTAATCCTACTAGGACTAGTCTTGTAACCCGTCCCTTCAACATATATAAGGAGGGGCAGGGCACCCCAAGAGGGACAAAAAAATAGCTAAGGCTAGACACAACTAGAGGAGAGCCGGTTTATGCGGCGACTCCCTCATGAGCATAATGAGACCGGTCCTAGCCACAAACAGCATGTAGGGCTATTCCAGATGATGTTTCCCGGGGCCCGAAGCTGTCTAAATCCTTGTCTTGCGTGATGATCCGCCTCGCGTCTCTCGTCCCGATCAACCCCTCTCAAGCTACCACATAGATGCGTTGGCCTCACGACTAAGTCCTCACACTAGGACATCTGCCACGACAAATCCACGACATTACCGTTTATCCATCTCTATCAGATCTCACTTTGCGAATAACCGTGAAGGGATTGACAACCCCTTTGTCGCGTTGGTTGCAAGTTGGTGTTTGTTTGTGCAGGTATTCGATGGCTTGTTGCGTAGTCTCCTACTGGATTGATACCTTAGTTCTCAAAACTTAGGGACTTACTTACGCTACTTTGCTGCATCACCCTTTCCTCTTCAAGGGAAAAACCAACGCAAGCTCAAGAGGTAGCACCGGGCACGCGAGAGGGCGCACTCAAGCGTGGACAAAACCACCCGCTGACAATGTCCTATGATCACGCCCACAGTCCACCCATCATAGGACCCTGAGGGGCGCTGCCCAGATAGATCGGATGACGCAAAGATCCACGATGGCACGCCACCGCCAAAAGAAAGGCACGAAGGGCACTCTCGCCCTGTGAAGCCCCCGGGAGGCAGGTACTCCATAGGAGTAATTATCTGGCTTTTGTTTGGCTATCCATAGAGCAATTGTACATACGAGATTAGGCAAGTAGTGCTAGCTAGACTTTGGGTTGGGTGCCGACTTTTGAATATATTGTGTGTGTGTACATTGTGTATTGGGCCCACCTCCTAGTTCTCCTGTATAGGGCTGCAAACGAGTCGAGTTCAAGCGAGTTCGTGTTCACTTAGCTCAACTCATATTAAAATTCGAGCGAGCACAAGCTGAGTGAGCTCATGATCGAGCTGTAGAACATGACTCATGCTCAGCTTGTAACGATCTCGAGTCGATCTCGAGCTAGCTTCGAGCTAAATGAGATGGTGAAAACTATAAATTTATGACTATCTCGTCATTCTAGGGAGGGCTCATCTTGGTATCTTGGGCCAACTAGCAATAAATGGTGGTCTTCATGGACAAAAAAAGAAAATGAAGGTGCATATGTTGGGAACTTTTTCCAAAAACAATAGGATATTTAACACATAGTCGATCACGTACCATAATTAGGCCTAAATCTCAGCTACACTTAAATAATCTTACATGTTTGCTAGTAAATAAAATGAAGAAAATTCATGAACATCATATATGGTAACAAATTATCTTATTTCCATTCAATATGTGGCATTATCATTTAACATAATAATATCATGTCGAGTTATCGAGCTAAAATCGAGCGAGCTAATATTGGCTCAAGATCGGCTCATTTCTCGGTCGAGCTACATAAAGTGTTCAAACTCAGCTCGTTTCTTTTCGAGTCGATCTCGAATCGAGGCAAAAAACGAGTCGATCTCGAGCGGCTCATGAGTCTCGAGCTTTTCTTGCAGCCCTACTCCTGTATAGTTGAGGTTGTGGCCCCATACTATACATCATATATACGTGCCTTGTGCACCGATCAATGCAATTGTGCTGCACGGCCTATTCTAGTCTTCTACATGGTATCTATCGCATGTCGTTCCTAGACCTAGTCGCCGCCGCCGCGCCTCCATCGCACCGCCGCTTCTTCCCCTCGCCGCCGCCACCCGCTGCCGCTGCGACCGTCGGTCCCTCCGGTCGCCGCCGCCCTCCCACCCGCCGCCGCCGCGGCTTCCTCCTTAGCCGCCACCGCCGGTCGCCGCCGCACCCTCTCGCTTCCGCAACCCTCCCTAACCCGCGCCACACCCTCCCCACCACCCTCCAACCCGCGCCGCACTTCCCCAACCCGTGCCACCTCCCTCCCCAACCCGCGCTGAACCCTAACCCTAGCTGCCCACCCGTGTCGTGCCTTCCCACTCCCTCCTCGCTACGCCATGAGTTCCTCCTCCTCCACCGTCTCCAACCCCTTTGCCGGTCCCGATGTCACACTCGCCCATCATCTCAACATCCACGAGCGTGTTCCGGTGGTGCTTGATCAATCCACCGTGTCCTACTCCGCTTGGAAGCGGTACTTCTTCTTGGTGTTTCGCAAGTACCTGCTCCACGGTGATGTCGCTTGAAGCTACATCGGTATTTCCCCAAAGAGGAAGGGATGATGCAACACAACGGCGGTAGGTATTTCTCTCAGATATGAAACCAAAGTTATCGAACCAGTAGGAGAACCAAGCAACACAACGTAAATAACCCCTGCACATAAATAACAAATACTCGCAACCCAACGTGTTAAAGGGGTTGTCAATCCCTTTCGGGTAACGGCGCCAGAAATTGGTGCGTGGGCGGGAGAAAGTTGTAATAGATGGAATAAATAGATCGCAAATAAAATAAAGTGCAGCAAAGTATTTTTGTATTTTTGGATTAATAGATCTGAAAATAAAAGCCAAATAAAAGTAGATCGCAAAGGCAAATATATGTGAAAGAGACCCGGGGGCCATAGGTTTCACTAGTGGCTTCTCTCAAGAAAAATAGCAAACGGTGGGTGAATAAATTACTGTTCGGCAATTAATAGTACTTCAAATACTCATGATGATATCCAGGCAATGATCATTACATAGTCATCACGTCCAAGATTAGTAAACCGACTCCTGCTTGCATCTACTACTATTACTCCACACATCGACCGCTATCCAGCATGCATCTAGTGTATTAAGTTCATGGAGAAACGGAGTAATGCAATAAGAATGATGACATGATGTAGACAAGATCTATCTATGTAGAGATAAATCTCATTGTTTTATCCTTAGTAGCAACGATACATACGTGTCGGTTCCCCTTCTGTTACTGGGATCAAGCACCGTAAGACCGAACCCACTACAGAGCACCTCTTCCCATTGCAAGATAAATAGATCAAGTTGGCCAAACAAAACCCAAATATCAGAGAAGAAATACGAGGCTATAAGCAATCATGCATAAAAGAGATCAAAGAAACTCAAATACTTTCATGGATATAAAAAGATAGATCTGACCATAAACTCGAAGTTCATCGGATCCCAACAAACACACCGCCAAAGAGTTACATCATATGGATCTCCAAGAGACCATTGTATTGAGAATCAAGAGAGAGAGAGAGAAAAAGCCATCTAGCTACTAACTACGGACCCGAAGGTCTACAAAGAACTACTCACGCATCATTGGAGAGGCACCAATGGACGTGGTGAACCCCATCCGAGATGGTGTCTAGATTGGATCTGGTGGTTCTGGACTCTATGACGGCTGGATCAATATTTCATCGACTCCCCTAGGGTTTGGGGAATATTAGGGTATTTATAGAGCAAAGAGGCGGTTCGGGGGCACCCGAGGTGGGCACAAAATTTTACTAACTCTCAAATAAATCTAAGTGAAGCAAGAGAGCGTTTCTTCAAAAATACTAAGCACACCGTGCTCAAAGAGATATAAGTGAAGCACTAGAGCAAGTCCATAGCTCATAAAAGATTTAAGTGAAGCAAAGAGTGCAATTCTAACAAGTCATGACATAATTTTGGCTCTCTCAAATAGGTGTGTCCAGCAAGGGATCAAGACTTAAAACTCAAAATAAAACAAGCAAAGATTCATATCATACAAGACGCTCCAAGCAAAACACATAGTGTGTGACGAATAAAAATATAGCTTCGAGTAAAATACCGATGGTCGTTACAAGAAAGAGGGGATGCCACTTGGGGGGGGGGGGCATCCCCAGGCTTAGTTAGTTGCTCATTTTTGGATAATAGCTTGGGATATCGGGGCATCCCCAAGCTTAGGCTCTTCTACTTCTTATTCCTTCATCCATTACAAGATAACCCAAAACCTGAAAACTTCAATCACACAAAACTCAACAAAACCTTCGTGAGATCCGTTGGTATAAGAAAATAAATCACTACTATAAGTGTTGTATCAAACCAATTCATATTTTGTTCTTGCAATATATCTACTCTATTCCAACTTTTCTACGGCAAAAACTCATCAAATAAAACCATAGAGCCATCAAAATAAGCACACAACGCAAAGAAAACAGAATCTGTCAAAACAGAACAGTCTATAGCAATCTGACTATTTCGAATACTTCTGTAACTCCAAAAATTCTGAAAAATTAGGACAACCTGAGTAATTTGTATATTGGTCTACTGCAAGGGAATGGGTATTTTATCGCCCTCTGATAAAAAATGAGAATTATTTTCGTGAGCGTAAAAGTTTCTATTTTTTAGCAAGATCAAAGAACTATCACCCAAGAAGAACCTAAAGGCTTTACTTGGCAAAACACTAATTAAAACATAAAAAACACAATCATAATAGTCACATAATTGTGCTAACACTCAAAAACAGGAAGAAAAAGCAAAAATAACTTTTATTCATGGGTTGCCTCCCAATAAGCGCTATAGTTTTACGCCCTTAGCTAGGCATAAAGCAAGGATCTAAGTTTTGTCATCCTTGTCCTTTTGAAAGCAAAGGGAAAATTTTCTATCAATGGCATTTAATTTTCTGTTTTGTGAAAGCACATGGCCATTGATAGTAGAAGAAAGATTAAGCACGTTGCAAAAATTCCTATCTAAACTAGCCTTCATCTCTTTAATTGTTTCATTTTGATAAAAAAACACATAAGGGTAGTTGATTCAACATTTTCTCCCTTGGGGTGCCCAAATATGGCTTTCATCTTTTCATAAGTATCAATGGCATCCCCTTTAAGAAAATTGTTTTCAAATATAGAATCCAAAACTTGCTTGAAGGAAGAAGGTAGACCAACATAAAAACTTTTCAGGTAAATCTCTATATGATATTGGGGCATATAGCTAGCTTGAATTCTCAACAGCCTATCCCAAGCATCTTTCAAAGATTCATCAAGCAAATAACAAAACAATACCGGGATCATCTTCATCAAAATTATTAGAATTTTCCTTAGCAACCCCGGTAAATCTTTCCATAGCATCATTATCTATGAGCTTAGAGAGGACAGAGGGGTTATCCAAAGCATTGAAACTCGGGAGAAAACCCTTAGCCTCTCTACGGTCGGTCATGGAGACAGAGAAGAGAGTTTAAGAGAACGAGAAAAAATAGCGAACAAAAAAGAGGGCAAATAAAATGAATTTTTTTTGTGAAGTGGGGAAGAGGAAAACAAGAGGTAAATGGCAAATAATAAAAATTGCAAGGAGATGAGATTTGTGATTAGGAACCTGGTATATGTTGAAGATCCTCCCCGGCAACGGCGCCAGAAATTCCTTTTGATGTCGCTTCAAGCTATGTCGGTATTTCCCCAAAGAGGAAGGGATGATGCAGCACAATGGCGGTAGGTCCCTCAGATATGAAACCAAGGTTATCGAACCAGTAGGAGAACCAAGCAACACAACGTAAACAACCCCTGCACACAAATAACAGATACTCGCAGCCCGACGTGTTAAAGGGGTTATCAATCCCTTTTGGGTAACGGCGCCAGAAATTGGTGCGTGGACGGGAGAAAGTTGTAATAGATGGAATAAATAGATCTCAAATAAAATAAAGTGCAGCAAAGTATTTTTGTATTTTTGGATTAATAGATCTGAAAATAAAAGCCAAATAAAAGTAGATCACAAAGGCAAATATATGAGAAAGAGACCCGGGGGCCGTAGGTTTCACTAGTGGCTTCTCTCGAGAAAAATAGCAAACGATGGGCGAACAAATTACTATTGGGAAATTGATGGAACTTCAAATACTCATGACGATATCCAGGCAATGATCATTACATACGTATCACGTCCAAGATTAGTAGACCGACTCCTGCTTGCATCTACTACTATTACTCCACACATCGACCGCTATCCAGCATGCATCTAGTGTATTAAGTTCATGGAGAAACGGAGTAATGCAATAAGAACGATGACATGATGTAGACAAGATTTATCTATGTAGAGATAGACCCCATCGTTTTATCCTTAGTAGCAACGATACATACGTGTCGGCTCCCCTTCTGTCACTGGGATCAAGCACCGTAAAATCAAACCCACTACAAAGCGCATCTTCCCTTTGCAAGATAAATAAATCAAGTTGGCCAAACAAAACCGACCCGAAGGTCTACAAAGAACTACTCATGCATCATTGGAGAGGCAACAATGGAGGTGGTGAACCCCATCCGAGATGGTGTCTAGATTGGATCTGGTGGTTCTGGACTCTGCGGCGGCTGGATCAATATTTCGTCGACTCCCCTAGGGTTTTGGGAATATTGGGGTATTTATAGAGCAAAGAGGCGGTCCGGGGGCACCTGAGGTGGGCACAACCGACCATGGCGCCTGGGCCTCCTGGCGTGCCCTGGTGCGTTGTGCTCTCCTAGGAGCACCCTCCAGGCGCAGCCAGGGCCCATTATGTTCCTTTTGGTCCAAAAAAAATCTCTGTAAAGTTTTGTTGCATTTGGATTCCGTTTGGTATTGATTTTTCATGATGTAAAAAACATGGAAAAAACAACAACTGGCACTTGGCACTATGTCAATAGGTTAGTACCAAAAATGGTATAAAATGACTACGAAATGATTATAAAATATCCAAGATTGATAATATAACAACATGGAACAATAAAAAATTATAGATACATTGGAGACATATCACACGGATGATAACCCACAAGTATAGGGGACCGCAATAGTTTTCGAGGGTAGAGTATTCAACCAAATTTATTGATTCGACACAAGGGGAGCCGAAGAATATTCTCAAGTATTAGCAGCTGAGTTATCAATTCAACCACACCTAGAAACTTAATATATGCATCAAAGTATTTAGTAGCAAAGTAATATGATAGTAGTGGTAACGGTGACAAAAGTAACGGTAGCAATTTTGGTTTTATAGTGATTGTAACAGTAGCAACAGAAAGTAAATAAGCGAAGATCAATATATGAAAAGCTCGTAGGCAATGGATCAGTGATGGATAATTATGTCGAATGCGATTCCTCATGCAATAGTTATAACATAGGGTGACACAGAACTAGCTCCAGTTCATCAATGTAATGTAGGCATGTATTCCGAATATAGTCATACGTGCTTATGGAAAAGAACTTGCATGACATCTTTTCTCCTACCCTCCCGTGGCAGCGGGGTCCTATTGGAAACTAAGGGATGTTAAGGCCTCCTTTTAATAGAGTACCAAACCAAAGCATTAACACTTAGTGAATACATGAACTCCTCAAACTACGGTCATCACCGGTAAGTATCCCGATTATTGTCACTTCGGGGTTAACGGATCATAACACATAATAGGTGACTATAGACTTGCAAGATAGGATCAAGAACTCACATATATTCATGAAAACATAATAGGTTCAGATATGAAATCATGGCACTCGGGCCCTAGTGACAAGCATTAAGCATAGCAAAGTCATAGCAACATCAATCTTAGAACATAATGGATACTAGGGATCAAACCCTAACAAAACTAACTCGATTATATGATAAATCTCGTCCAACCCATCACCGTCCAGCAAGCCTACGATGGAATTACTCACGCACAACGGTGAGCATCATGAAATTGGTGATGGAGGAAGGTTGATGATGATGGCAATGGATTCCCCTCTCCAGAGCCCCGAACGGACTCCAGACAGCCCTCGCGAGAGAGATTCGGGCTTGACAGCGGCTCTGTATCGTAAAACACAATGAATCCTTCTCTTTGATTTTTTTCTCCCCGAACGTGAATATATGGAGTTGGAGTTGAGGTCGGTGGAGCACTAGGGGGCCCACGAGGGAGGGGGGGCGCCCAGGGGGGGTAGGCGCGCCCCACCCTCATGGACAAGGTGTGGGCCCCCTGGCCTTGATTCTTTCGCCAGTATTTTTTATATATTCCAAAAATATTCTCCATGAAGTTTCAAGTCATTCCAAGAACTTCTATTTCTGCACAAAAATAACACCATGGCAATTCTACTGACAATAGCGTCAGTCCGGGTTAGTTCCATTCAAATCATGCAAGTTAGAGTCCAAAACAAGGGCAAAAGTGTTTTTAAAAGTAGATACGTTAGAGACATATAAACTCCCCCAGGCTTAAACCTTTGCTTGTCCTCAAGCAATTCAGTTGACAAACTGAAAGTGATAACGAAAAACTTTTACAAACTCTGTTTACTCTTGTTGTTGTAAATATGTAAAGCCAACATTCAAGTTTTCAGCAAAGTTATGAACTAACCATATTCACCATAACATTTAGGTCTCATGTTTACTCAAATCAATGGCATAATCAACTAGCGAGCAATAATAATAAATCTCAGATGACAACACTTTCTCAAAACAATCATAATATGATATAACAAGATGGTATCTCACTAGCCCTTTCTGAGACCGCAAAACATAAATGCAGAGCACCTCTGAAGATCAAGGGCTGACTGGGAATTGTAATTCATGGTAAAAGAGATCCAGTCAAGTCATACTCAATGTAAACTAATAATAATACATGCAAATGACAGCAATGCTCTCCAACTGGTGCTTTTTAATAAGAGGATGATGACTCAACATAAAAGTAAATGGATAAGCCCTTCACAGAGGGAAGGAGGGATTTGTAGAGGTGCCAGAGCTCGGTTTTGAAATAGAGATGAATAATATTTTGAGCGGTATACTTTCATTGTCAACATAACAACCAAGAGATCTCGATATCTTCCATGCCACACACATTATAGGCGGTTCCCAAGCAGAATGGTAAAGTTTATACTCCCCCACCACCAACAAGCATCAATCCATGGCTTGCCCGAAACAACGGGTGCCTCCAACTAACAACAATCCTGGGGGAGTTTTGTTTGCAATTATTTTGATTTGATTTGAGCATGAGACTGGGCATCCCGGTGACCAGCCATTTTCTCGTGAGTGAGGAGCAGAGTCCACTCCTCTTGAGAATAATCCACCTAGCATGGAAGATACAGACAACCCTAGTTGATACATGAGCTATTCGAGCATACAAAATAGAATTTTTATTTGAAGGTTTAGAGTTTGGCACATACAAATTTACTTGGAACGGCAGGTAGATACCGTATATAGGAAGGTATGGTGGACTCATATGGAATAACTTTGGGGTTTATGAAGTTGGATGCACAAGCAGTATTCTCGCTTAGTACAAGTGAAGGCTAGAAAGAGACTGGAAAGCGACCAGCTAGAGAGCGACAACAGTCATGAACATGCATTAAAATTAATCAACACTGGATGCAAGCATGAGTAGGATATAATTCACCATGAACATAAATATCATGGAGGCTATGTTGATTTTGTTTCAACTACATGTGTGAACATGTGCCAAGTCAAGCCACTCGAATCATTCAAAGGAGGATACCACCCTATCATACCACATCACAACCATTTTAATAGCATGTTGGCACGCAAGGTAAACCACTATAAACTCCTAGCAAATTAAGCATGGCATGGGCAACTATAATCTCTAATTGTCATTGCAAACATGTTTCATTCATAATAGGCTGAATTAGGAATGATGAACTAATCATATTTACAAAAACAAGAAAGGTCGAGTTCATACCAGCTTTTCTCATCTCAATCAGTTCATCATATATCGTCATTATTGCCTTTCACTTGTACAACCAAATAGTGTGGATAATAATAATAGTGCACATGCATTGGACTAAGCTGGAATCTGCAAGCATTCAATTCAAGGAAGAAGACAAGGTAATATGGGCTCTTTGTTAGATCGACAATAATGCATATGAGAGCCACTCAACATTTTCATCATGGTCTTCTCCTCTCGACCCCCAAGGAAAAGAAAGGAAATAAAACTATTTACACGGGAAAGCTCCCAACAAGCAAAAGAAGAACGAGAAATCTTTTTGGGTTTTCTTTTTAATTACTACTATGACAATCATGGAAAGTAAACTAGCTAAAAGCTACAGCTAATTTTTTTGTTTTTCTTAAGGTTTTTCAAACACACAAGAAGAAAGCTTAAAAAGAAAAAAAACTAGCATGGATTATACAATGAAAAAGTATGAGCACCGACAACTGGCATGAGTGTGTGAACATGCATGTAATGTCGGTGAGAAATACGTACTCCCCCAAGCTTAGGATTTTGGCCTAAGTTGGTCTATGCCCATGGATCAAAGTTGTAGCTGGGGTCGTACTGAGATGAAGCGGCAATTGCCTCATGAGCTACAGCTTGGAGGCGAGCTGCCTCCGTCCTCCTCTCGTCCTCGTTCGCCTCCTTCTTGGTTATAACACATCTCCCTTTTGTCTGAAAATCAAAGAAAGTAGGAGCAGGGAGAGCAACATGGACGGTGCGCCGTCTGTCAAAGATTAGTCGGTACTGGAGGAATTGATCGTTCCTCTCAACAAACTGATGATGAACCATGTCATTATAATCTAGATAAGCAGGAGGCAACTTAATATCATCCCCACGTACGGGTATACCAAGAAAGTTAGCTACATGAGTTGCATAAATTCCACCAAACAAATCTCCAGTTAAACCATTAAGATGCAACCTACGTGCAACAATAGCCCCCAAGTTGTATTGTTTATCTCCTAATATAGCACCCTTGAGAACACTAAGATCAGGAACACACATGTGACATGCCTCATCCTTATCGTTAATGCATCTACCCATGAAGAGAGCAAAATAATGTATGGCAGGAAAATGAATGCTCCCTATGGTAGCTTGTGTTATTTCTCTAGATTACCCCACAGTGATACTAGCAAGAAATTCTTTAAAAATTCAGATTTGCGAGGTTCACTAGCACTACCCCACTGCGGGAGTTTACAAGCAGTATTAAAATCTTCTAAGTCCATGGTATAAGATTTATCATAAAGATCAAATAGGACATTATGAGAATTGCGCGAGGATGTAAATTTAAACCTTCTCACAAATGAATTAGTTAAATAGAGGTATTGTCGGCACTTATCTGACTTGAAGCTCTCAAGATCAGCATTACGCATATATGCGTCAAATTCTTTCTTGATGCCTGCCTGGACCATGAAATCCTCTGACGGCCATTCACAAGGCCGCACTTGATCCTCCCTTGGTAGTTCATTGTCCAGCTCGCGTATTGCGGGCCTTGGGCCTTGCTTCCTTGAGGAACCACCTTGGTACATTTTCCTAAACATATTTCTTCCTCTGAAAAATTTCTGAAATTTTTAGTGACTCAAAATAAAAGTGAACCAAACTCAACAAAATTGATAGCAACTACTCCTACAAGTGCCTAGAGGCTATATCATGCATTAAAACTACTTTTGACCACATAAATTTGACATGCAAGCTCAAGAACAGGGTCACCTAAGTAGCACAAATTTGCAATAAATACAGAACTAGAACAAAAACTAATTGGACCATTAGAGGAGTCACATACCAAAGAACAATCCCCCATAGCAGTTTTGTGAATGGAGCTTTGAGCAAGGAGATCGAAAATGGCAGCAAGATGAGCTAGAACACGGGTTTGAGCTGGTGGATGATTTTTTCTGGAGCAAGACGAAGTGTGTGGGTGCAAGAATAAGTGGAGGGGACCCACATGGGGTCCACGAGGCAGGGGGCGCACCCAGGGGGTAGGGCGCGCCCTCCACCCTCGTGGGAAAATGGTGGGTCCCCCTGATGTGTTCTCAGTGCCAATAATTCTTAAATATTCTGGAAAAAATCATACTAAATTTTCAGGGCATTTGGAGAACTTTTATTTTCGGGATATTTTTTATTGCAAGGATAATTCAAAAAACAGACAGAAAATACTATTTTTACTTGATTTAAGATAAATAACAGAAACTAAAAAGAGGGTACAGAAACTTGTGCTTTCTAACTTCACCCATCCCATGCTCATCAAAAGGAATCCATTAACAAGGTTGATCAAGTCTTGTTAACAAATTCATTCCGAATTGCATGAAACTAGAGAAATTTCGAATAACACTAGGTTACCTCAACTGGGATATGCACATCCCCAACAATAAGAATATCATATTTCTTCTTGGAAGTAGGAAGAGGAAATTCAAAACCTCCAATAGTAATCGTTGAAAATTTTCCAATAGAATTGATACTGTGGACTTGAGGTTGTTTCCTCGGAAAGTGTACCGTATGCTCATTACCATTAACATGAAAAGTGACATTGCCTTTGTTGCAATAAATAACATCCCCTACAGTATTCAAAAAGGGTCTACCAAGGATAATCGACATACTATCGTCCTCGGGAATATCAAGAATAACAAAGTCCGTTAAAATAGTAACATTAGCAACTACAACAGGCACATCCTCACAAATACCGACAGGTATAGCAGTTGATTTATCAGCCATTTGCAAAGATATTTCAGTAGGTGTCAACTTATTCAATTCAAGTCTACGATATAAAGAGAGAGGCATAACTCTAACACCGGCTCCAAGATCACATAAAATAGTTTTAACATAGTTTCTTTTAATGGAGCATGGTATAGTTGGTACTCCTAGATCTCCAAGTTTCTTTGGTATTCCACCTTTAAAAGTGTAATTAGCAAGCATGGTGGAAATTTTAGCTTCCGACATCTTTCTTTTATTAGTAGCAATATCCTTCATGTACTTAGCATAAGGATTCATTTTAAGCATATCAGTCAAACGCATACCCAAAAAGATAGGTCTAATCATTTCAGCAAAGCGCTCAAAATCCTCATCATCCTTTTTCTTGGATGGTTTAGGAGGAAAAGGCATGAGTTTCTGAACCCATGGTTCTCTTTCTTTCCCATGCTTCCTAGCAATGAAGTCTCTCTTATCATAACATTGATTCTTTGATTGTGGCTTATCAAGATCAACAGCAGGTTCAATCTCTACATCATTGTTATTACTAGGTTGAGCATCAACATGAACATCATCATTAATATTATCACTATGTTCATGTTCATTACCAGATTGTGTTTCAACATCAGAAATAGAAATATCATTGGGATTCTCAGGTGTGTTAACAACAGGTTCACTAGAAGCATGCAAAGTCATATCATTTTTATTTTTCTTCTTCTTAGAAGAACTAGGTGCATCAACATTAGTTCTGTGAGAATCTTGCTCAATTCTCTTAGGGTAGCCCTCAGGATACAAAGGTTCCTGAATCATTTTACCCCCTCTAGTCATAACTCTAACAACATTATCATTTTTCTTATTATTTAATTCATTGAGCAAATCATTCTGAGCCTTAAGTACTTGTTCTACTTGAGTGGTAACCATAGAAGCATGTTTACTAATAAGTTTAAGTTCACCTTTAACTCTAGACATATAATCACTCAAGTGTTCAAGCATATCAGCATTGCATTTCAATTGTCTACCAATATAAGCATTAAAGTTTTCTTGTTTAACAATAAAATTATCAAACTCATCCAAGCATTGGCTAGCAGACTTATTACGAGGAATATCACCTTCATCAAATCTATAGAGAGAATTTACCTTTACTAACTGCGTCGGGTTATCAAGACCATGTATTTCTTCAATAGGTGGTAAATTCTTAGCATCTTCAGCTTTAATACCTTTTTTCTTTCATAGATTTCTTTGCCTCTTGCATATCTTCAGGACTGAGAAATAGAATACTCCTTTTCTTCGGAGTTGGCTTAGGGGTTGGTTCAGGAAGTGTCCAATCATCTTCATTACCCAACATATTATTCAATAGCAATCCAGCTTGATCAAAAGTTCTTTCCCTGAAAACACAACCAGCACAACTATCCAGGTAGTCTCTGGAAGCATCGGTTGAAGGAAATATGCCCTAGAGGCAATAATAAAGTTATTATATATTTCCTTATATCATGATAAATGTTTATTATTCATGCTAGAATTGTATTAACCGGAAACATAATACATGTGTGAATACATAGACAAACAGAGTGTCACTAGTATGCCTCTACTTGACTAGCTCGTTGATTAAAGATGGTTATGTTTCCTAACCATAGACATGAGTTGTCATTTGATTAATGGGATCACATCATTAGGAGAATGATGTGATTGACATGACCCATTCCATTAGCTTAGCACCCGATCGTTTAGTATGTTGCTATTGCTTTCTTCATGACTTATACATGTTCCTATGACTATGAGATTATGCAACTCCCATTTGCCAGAGGAACACTTTGTGTGTTGCCAAACGTCACAACGTAACTGGGTGATTATAAAGGAGCTCTACAGGTGTCTCCAAAGGTACATGTTGGGTTGGCGTATTTCGAGATTAGGATTTGTCACTCCGATTGTCGGAGAGGTATCTCTGGGCCCTCTCGGTAATGCACATCAAATAAGCCTTGCAAGCATTGCAACTAATGAGTTAGTTGCGAGATGATGTATTACGGAACGAGTAAAGAGACTTGCCGGTAATGAGATTGAACTAGGTATTGAGATACCGACGATCGAATCTCGGGCAAGTAACATACCGATGACAAAGGGAACAACGTATGTTGTTATGCGGTCTGACCGATAAAGATCTTCGTAGAATATGTAGGAGCCAATATGAGCATCCAGGTTCCGCTATTGGTTATTGACCGGAGACGTGTCTCGGTCATGTCTACATTGTTCTCGAACCCGTAGGGTCCGCACGCTTAAGGTTTTGATGACAATTATATTATGAGTTTATGAGTTTTGATGTACCGAAGGAGTTCGGAGTCCCGGATGAGATCGGGGACATGACGAGGAGTCTCGAAATGGTCAAGACGTAAAGATCGATATATTGGACGACTATATTCGGACATCGGAAAGGTGCCGAGTGGTTCAGGTATTTTTCGGAGTACCGGGGAGTTACGGGAATACGAGGGAAGAAGTATATGGGCCTTATTGGGCTTTAGGGGAGAGAGAGAGGCAGGCCACGTGCCCCCCCATTGACTAGTCCGAATTGGACTAGGGGGAGGGGCGGCGCCCCCTCCTTCCTTCTCTTCCCTCTTCCCCTTCCTTGTCTCCTACTCCTACTACATGGAAGGACTCCTAGTTGGACTAGGAAAGGGGGAATCCTACTCCCTATGGGAGTAGGACTCCCCTAGGGCGCACCATAGAGAGGGCCGGCCCTCCCCTCCTCCACTCCTTTATATATGGGGGCAGGGGGCACCCCATAGACACACAAGTTGATCCTCGTGATCGTTTTCTTAGCCGTGTGCGGTGCCCCCTTCCACCATACTCCTCGATAATATTGTAGCGGTCCTTAGGCGAAGCCCTGCGACGGTAGAACATCAAGATCGTCACCACGCCGTCGTGCTGACGGAACTCTTCCCCGACACTTTGCTAGATCGGAGTCCGGGGATCGTCATCGAGCTGAACGTGTGCTAAAACTCGGAGGTGCCGTAGTTTCGGTGCTTGATGGGTTGGGTCGTGAAGACGTACGACTACATCAACCGCGTTGTCATAATGCTTCCGTTGTCGGTCTACGAGGGTACATAGACAACATTCTCCCCTCTCATTGCTATGCATCACCATGATCTTGCGTGTGCGTAGGAATTTTTTTGAAATTACTACGTTACCTAACAGTGGCATCCGAGCCTAGGTTTTATGTGTTGATGTTATTTGCACGAGTAGAACACAAGTGAGTTGTGGGCGATATAAGTCATACTGCTTACCAGCATGTCATACTTTGGTTCGGCAGAATTGTTGGATGAAGCGGCCCGGACCGACATTACGCGTACGCTTACGCGAGACTGGTTCTACCGATGTGCTTTGCACACAGGTGGCTGGCGGGTGTCAGTTTTTCCAACTTTAGTTGAACCGAGTGTGGCTACGCCCGGTCCTTGCGAAGGTTAAAACAACACCAACTTGACAAACTATTGTTGTGGTTTTGATGCGTAGGTAAGATTGGTTCTTTCTAAGCCCGTAGCAGCCACGTAAAACTTGCAACAACAAAGTAGATGACGTCTAACTTGTTTTTGCAGGGCATGTTGTGATGTGATATGGTCAAGACGTGATGAGTTATAAGTTTTTGTATAAGATGATCATGTTTTGTTGAAGTTATCGGCTACTGGCAAAAGCCTTATGGTCGTCTCTTTATTGCATAAGATGCAAGCGCCAAATAATTGCTTTACTTTATCGCTATGCGATAGCAATAGTTGCAAGAGCAATAGTTGGCGAGACGTCCATGTGACGACACATTGATATAGATCAAGATGATGAAGATCATGGTGTCATGCCAGTGACGATAGAGATCATGACAATACTTTGGAGATGGAGATCAAAGGCACAAGATGATGATGGCCATATCATGTCACATATTTTGATTGCATATGATGTTTATCTTTTTATACATCTTATTTTGCTTAGTTTGACGGTAGCATTTTAAGATGATCTCTCACTAATTATCAAGAAGTGTTCTCCCTGAGTATGCATCGTTGTGAAAGTTCTTCGTGCTGAGACACTACGTGATGATCGGGTGTGATAGGCTCTACGTTCAAATACAACGGGTGCAAAACAGTTGCACATGCGGAATACTCAGGTTATACTTGACGAGCCAAGCATGTACAGATATGGCCTCGGAACACAGAGACCGAAAGGTCGAGCATGAATCATATAGTAGATATGATCAACATAGTGATGTTCACCATTGAAACTACTCCATCTCACGTGATGATCGGACATGGTTTAGTTGATATGGATCACGTGATCACTTAGAAGATTAGAGGGATGTCTTTCTAAGTGGGAGTTCTTAAGTAATATGATTAATTGAACTTTAATTTATCATGAACTTAGTCCTGGTAGTATTAGCATATCTATGTTGTAGATCAATAGCTCGCGATGTTGCTCCCAGTTTATTATGTTCCTAGAGAAAAATTATGTTGAAAGATATTAGTAGCAATGATGCGGATTGGATCCATGATCTGAGGTTTATCCTCATTGCTGCACAGAAGAATTATGTCCTTGATGCACCGCTAGGTGACAGACCTATTGCAGGAGCAGATGCAGACGTTATGAACGTTTGGCTAGCTCAATATGATGACTACTTGATAGTTTAGTGCACCATGCTTAACGGCTTAGAATCAGGACTTCAAAGACGTTTTGAACGTCATGGACCATATGAGATGTTCCAGGAGTTGAAGTTAATATTTCAAGAAAATACCCGAGTTGAGGGATATGAAGTCTCCAACAAGTTCTATAGCTAAAAGATGGAGGAGAATCGCTCAACTAGTGAGCATGTGCTCAGATTGTCTGGGTACTACAATCGCTTGAATCAAGTGGGAGTTAATCTTCCAGATAAAATAGTGATTGACAGAATTCTCTAGTCACCATCACCAAGTTAGTAGAACTTCGTGATGAACTATGATATGCAAGGGATAACGGAAACGATTCCCAAGCTCTTCGTAATGCTGAAATTGACGAAGGTAGAAATCAAGAAAAACATCGGTTGACGAGACCACTAGTTTCAAGAAAAGGGCAAAGGAAAAAAAGGGAACTTCAAGAAGAACAGCAAGCAAGTTGCTGCTCAAGTGAAGAAGCCCAAGTCTGGTCCTAAGCCTGAGACTAAGTGCTTCTACTGCAAATGGACTGGTCACTGGAAGCGGAACTACCCAAGTATTTGGCGGATAAGAAAGGATGGCAAAGTAAACAAAGGTATATTTGATATACATGTTATTGATGTGTACTTTACTAGTGTTCATAGCAACCCCTCAGTATTTGGTACTAGTTCAGTTGCTAAGATTAGTAACTTGAATCAGGAGTTGCAGAATGAATAGAGACTAGTTAAGGGTGAGGTGACGATGTGTGTTGGAAGTGGTTCCAAGATTGATATGATCATCATCGCACACTCCCTATACGTTCGGGATTAGTGTTGAACCTAAATAAGTGTTATTTGGTGTTTGCGTTGAGCATGAATATGATTTGATCATGTTTATTGCAATACAGTTATTCATTTAAGTTAGAGAACAATTGTTGTTCTGTTTACATGAATAAAACCTTCTATGGTCATACACAACAACAAAAATGGTTTGTTGGATCTCGATCGTAGTGATACACATATTCATAATATTGAAGCCAAAAGGATGCAAAGTTAATAATGATAGTGCAACTTATTCGTGGCACTGCCGTTTAGGTCATATTGGTGTAAAGCGCATGAAGAAACTCCATGCTGAAGGAATTTTGGAATCACTTGATTATGAATCACTTGATGCTTGCGAACCATGCCTTATGGGCAAGATGACTAAAGACTCCGTTCTCCGGAACAATGGAGCGAGCAACTGACTTATTGGAAATAATACATACTGATGTATGCGATCCGATGAGTGTTGAGGCTCGCGGCAGGTATCGTTATTTTCTGACCTTCACAGATGATTTGAGCAGATATGGGTATATCTTGTTGATGAAACATAAGTCTGAAACATTTAAAAAGTTCAAAGAATTTCAGAGTGAAGTGGAAAATCATCATGACAAGAAAATATGGTTTCTATGATCTGATCGCGGAGACAAATATTTGAGTTACGAGTTTGGTCTTCAATTAAAACAATGTGAAATAGTTTCACAAATTCGTGCCACCTGGAACACCATAGCATAATGGTGTGTCCGAACATCATAACCATACTTTATTGGATATAGTGCAATCTATGATGTTTCTTACCGATTTACCACTATAGTTTTGGGGTTATGCATTAGAGACAGTTGCATTCACGTTAAAAAGGGCACCATCTAAATCCGTTGAGATGGCACCGTATGAACTGTGGTTTGGCAAGAAACCAAAGTTGTCATTTCTTAAAGTTTGGGCTTGCGATGCTTATATGAAAAAGTTTCATCCTGATAAGCTCAAAACCAAATCGGAGAAGTGCGTCTTCATAGGATACCCAAAAGAAAATGTTGGGTACACCTTCTATCACAGATCCGAAGGCAGGATATTTGTTGCTGAGAATGGATCCTTTCCGGAGAAGGAGTTTCTCTCGAAAGAAGTGAGTGGGAGGAAAGTAGAAAACTTGATAAGGTAATTGTACCTTCTCCCTTATTGGAAAGTAGTTCATCACAGAAATCTGTTCTTGTGACTACTACACCAATTAGTGAGGAAGCTAATGATGATGATCATGTAACTTCAGATCAAGTTACTACCGAATCTCGTAGGTAAACTAGAGTGAGATCCGCACCAGAGTGGTACGGTAATCCTGTTCTGGAAGTCATGTTACTAGACCATGACGAACTTGCGAACTATGAGGAAGTGATGATGAGCCCAGATTCCGCGAAATGGTTTGAGGCCATGAAATCTGAGATATGATCCATGTATGAGAACAAAGTATGGACTTTGATGGATTTGCCCGATGATCGGCAAGCCATAGAAAATAAGTGGATCTTCAAGAGGAAGACGGACACTGATAGTAGTGTTACTATCTACAAAGCTAGAATTGTCGCAAAAGGTTTTTGACAAGTTCAAGGTGTTGACTACGATGAGAGTTTCTCACTCGTATCTATGCTTAAGTCTGTCCGAATCATGTTAGCAATTGCCGCATTTTATGGAATCTGGCAAATGGATAAACAAAACTTCATTCCTTAATGGATTTATTAAAGAAGAGTTGTATATGATGCAACTAGAAGGTTTTGTCGATCCTAAAGGTGTTAACTAAATATGCAAGCTCCAGCGATCCATCTATGGACTGGTGCAAGCATCTCGGAGTTGGAATATACGCTTTGATAAGTTGATCAAAGCATATAGTTTTATACAGACTTGCGGTGAAGCCTGTATTTACAAGAAAGTGAGTGGGAGCACTACAGCATTCCTGATAAGTATATGTGAATGACATATTGTTGATCGGAAATAATGTAGAATTATTCTGCAAAGCATAAAGGAGTGTTTGAAAGGATTTTTTCAAAGAAAACCTCGGTGAAGCTGCTTACATATTGAGCATCAAGATCTATAGAGATAGATCAAGACGCTTGATAAGTTTTTTCAATGAGTACATACCTTGACAAGATTTTGAAGTAGTTCAAAATGGAACAGTCAAAGAAAGAGTTCTTGCCTGTGTTACAAGGTGTGAAATTGAGTAAGACTCAAAACCCGACCACGGCAGAAGATAGAAAGAGAATGAAAGTCATTCCCTATGCCTCAGCCATAGGTTCTATAAAGTATGCCATGCTGTGTACCAGATCTATTATATACCCTACACTGATGTTGGCAAGGGAGTACAATAGTGATTTAGGAGTAGATCACTGTACATCGGTCAAAATTATCCTTAGTGGAATAAGGATATGTTTCTCGATTATGGAGGTGACAAAAGGTTCATTGTAAAGGGTCACGTCGATGCAAACTTTGACACTGATCCAGATGATTCTAAGTCTCAATCTGGATGCATATTTAAAGTGGGAGCAATTAGCTAGAGTAGCTCCGTGCAGAGCATTGTTGACATAGAAATTTGCAAAATACTTACGGATCTGAATGTGGCAGACCCGTTGACTAAACTTCTCTCACAAAACATGATAACACCTCAGTACTCTTTGGGTGTTAATCACATAGCGATGTGAACTAGATTATTGACTCTAGTAAACCCTTTGGGTGTAGGTCACATGACGATGTGAACTATGGGTGTTAATCACATGGTGATGTGAACTACTAGTGTTGAATCACATGGCAATGTGAACTAGATTATTGACTCTAGTGCAAGTGGGAGACTGAAGGAAATATGCCCTAGAGGCAATAATAAAGTTATTATACATTTCCTTATATCATGATAAATGTTTATTATTCATGCTAGAATTGTATTAACCGGAAACATAATACATGTGTGAATACATAGACAAACAGAGTGTCACTAGTATGCCTCTACTTGACTAGCTCGTTGATTAAAGATGGTTATGTTTCCTAACCATAGACATGAGTTGCCATTTGATTAACGGGATCACATCATTAGGAGAATGATGTGATTGACATGACCCATTCCATTAGCTTAGCACCCGATCGTTTAGTATGTTGCTATTGCTTTCTTCATGACTTATACATGTTCCTATGACTATGAGATTATGCAACTCCCGTTTGCCGGAGGAACACTTTGTGTGCTACCAAAAGTCACAACGTAACTGGGTGATTATAAAGGAGCTCTACAGGTGTCTCCAAAGGTACATGTTGGGTTGGCGTATTTCGAGATTAGGATTTGTCACTCCGATTGTCGGAGAGGTATCTCTGGGCCCTCTCGGTAATGCACATCAAATAAGCCTTGCAAGCATTGCAACTAATGAGTTAGTTGTGAGATGATGTATTACGGAACGAGTAAAGAGACTTGCCGGTAACGAGATTGAACTAGGTATTGAGATACCAACGATCGAATCTCGGGCAAGTAACATACCGATGACAAAGGGAACAATGTATGTTGTTATACGGTCTAACCGATAAAGATCTTCGTAGAATATGTAGGAGCCAATATGAGCATCTAGGTTCCGCTATTGGTTATTGACCGGAGACGTGTCTCGGTCATGTCTACATTTTTCTCGAACCCGTAGGGTCCGCACGCTTAAGGTTTCAATGACAGCTATATTATGAGTTTATGAGTTTTGATGTACCGAAGGAGTTCGGAGTCCCGGATGAGATCGGGGACATGACGAGGAGTCTCGAAATGGTCGAGACGTAAAGATCGATATATTGGACGACTATATTCGGACATCGGAAAGGTTCCGAGTGGTTCGGGTATTTTTCGGAGTACCGGGGAGTTACGGGAATACGGGGGAAGAAGTATATGGGCCTTATTGGGCTTTAGGGGAGAGAGAGAGGCAGGCCGCGTGCCCCCCCATTGACTAGTCCGAATTGGACTAGGGGGAGGGGCGGCGCCCCCTCCTTCCTTCTCTTCCCTCTTCCCCTTCCTTGTCTCCTACTCCTACTACATGGAAGGACTCCTAGTTGGACTAGGAAAGGGGGAATCCTACTCCCGGTGGGAGTAGGACTCCCCTAGGGCACGCCATAGAGAGGGCCGGCCCTCCCCTCCTCCACTCCTTTATATATGGGGGCAGGGGGCACCCCATAGACACACAAGTTGATCCTCGTGATCGTTTTCTTAGCCGTGTGCGGTGCCCCCTTCCACCATACTCCTCGATAATATTGTAGCGGTGCTTAGGCGAAGCCCTGCGACAGTAGAATATCAAGATCATCACCACGCTGTCGTGCTGACAGAACTCTTCCCCGACACTTTGCTGGATCGGAGTCCGGGGATCGTCATCGAGCTGAACGTGTGCTAAAACTCGAAGGTGCTGTAGTTTCGGTGCTTGATCGGTTGGGCCGTGAAGACGTACGACTACATCAACCGCTTTGTCATAACGCTTCCGCTGTCGGTCTACGAGGGTACGTAGACAACACTCTCCCCTCTCGTTGCTATGCATCACCATGATCTTGCGTGTGCGTAGGAATTTTCTTGAAATTACTACGTTACCCAACATCGGTTAGTCCATTAGAAAAGATATCAAGTATTTTGTTTTTCTTGAGAGGATGATCAGGCAAAGCATTAAGTAATTGGAGAAGCCTCCCCAAGCTTGTGGGAGACTCTCTTCTTAAATTTGCACAAAATTATATATTTCCCTTAAGGCAGCTTGTTTCTTATGAGCGGGGAAATATTTAGCAGAGAAGTAATAAATCATATCCTAGGGACTATGCACACAACCAGGATCAGGAGAATTAAACAATGTTTTAGCATCACCCTTTAATGAGAATGGAAACAACTTAAGGATAAAGCAATAGCGAGTTTTCTCATCATGAGTAAACAGGGTGGCTATATCATTTAATTCAGTAAGATGTGCCACAATAGTTTTAGATTCATAGCCATAAAAAGTATCAGATTCAACCAAAGTAATTAATTCAGGATCGACAGAGAAATCATAATCCTTATCAGTAATAAAGATATGTGAAGTAGCAAAAGCAGGGTCATGTTTCATTCTAGCATTCAAGGATTTTTCTTTAAGCTTAGCTAATAATTTCTTAAGATCAGATCTATCATTGCAAGCTAAGAAGTCTCTAGCAGTTTCTTCATCCATAACATAACCCTTAGGCACAACAGGCAATTCATATCTAGGGGGAGAATCTTCATCATCACTTTCATCAATATTATCAGTTTCAATAATTTCGTTCTCTCTAACCCTAGCAAGTTGTTCATCAAGAAATTCACCTAATGGCACGGTATTATCAAGCATAGAAGTAGTTTCATCATAAGCATCATGCATAGCAGAAGTGGCATCATCAATAACATGCAACATATAAGAATGAATAGTAGGAGTAGGTGTCACAAGTTTACTCAAAACATAAGGTGAATCAAGTAGAGCTAGATGGCAATTCCTTACCTCCCGTCGTAGTTGAGGGAAAAATCTTGATTCTTTTATATTTCAAGTTCTTCATAGTGATCAGCAGATATAAATACCAAGTGACTCAAAGAATATAGCTATGCTCCCCGGCAACGGCCCTAGAAAATAGTCTTGATAACCCACAAGTATAGGGGATCCCAACAGTTTTCGAGGGTAGAGTATTCAACCCAAATTTATTGATTCGACACAAGGGGATCCAAAGAATATTCTCAAGTATTAGCAGCTGAGTTGTCAATTCAACCACACCTAGAAACTTAATATATGCAGCAAAGTATTCAGTAGCAAAGTAATATGATAGTAGTGGTAACGGTGACAAAAGTAACGGTAGCAGTTTTGGTTTTATAGTGATTGTAACAGTAGCAACGAAAAAGTAAATAAGCGAAGATCAATATATGAAAAGCTTGTAGGCAATGGATCAGTGATGGATAATTATGTCGGATGCGATTCCTCATGCAATAGTTATAACATAGGGTGACACAGAACTAGCTCCAGTTCATCAATGTATGTAGGCATGTATTCCGAATATAGTCATACGTGCTTATGGAAAATAACTTGCATGACATCTTTTGTCCTACCCTCCTGTGGTAGCGGGGTCCTATTGGAAAATAAGGGATATTAAGGCCTCCTTTTAATAGAGTACCGGACCAAAGCATTAACACTTAGTGAATACATGAACTCCTCAAACTACGGTCATCACCGGTAAGTATCCCGATTGTTGTCACTTCGAGGTTAACGGATCATAACACATAATAGGTGACTATAGACTTGCAAGATAGGATCAAGAACTCACATATATTCATGAAAGCATAATAGGTTCAGATATGAAATCATGGCACTCGGGCCCTAGTGACAAGCATTAAGCATAGCAAAGTCATAGCAACATCAATCTCAGAACATAATGGATACTAGGGATCAAACCCTAACAAAACTATCTCGATTACATGATAAATCTCGTCCAACCCATCACCGTCCAACAGGCCTACGATGGAATTACTCACACACAGCGGTGGGCATCATGAAATTGGTGATGGAGGAAGGTTGATGATGACGATGGTGACGGATTCCCCTCTCCGGAGCCCCGAACGGACTCTAGATCAGCCCTCCCGAGAGAGATTAGGGCTTGGCGGTGGCTCCGTATCGTAAAACGCAATGAATCATTCTCTCTGATTTTTTTCTCCCCGAACGTGAATATATGGAGTAGGAGTTGAGGTCGGTGGAGCACCAGGGGGCCCACGAGGTAGGGGGCGCGCCTAGGGGGGGGGGGGGTAGGCGCGCCCCCACCCTCGTGGACGGGGTGTGGCCCCCATGGCCTTGATTCTTTCGCTAGTATTTTTTATATATTCCAAAAATATTCTCCGTGAAGTTTCAGGTCATTCCAAGAACTTTTATTTCTGCACAAAAATAACATCATGGCAATTCTGTTGAAAACAACGTCAGTCCGGGTTAGTTCCATTCAAATCATGCAAGTTAGAGTCCAAAACAAGGGCAAAAGTGTTTGGAAAAGTAGATATGTTGGAGACGTATCAACGGCCACGCCGATGGCACCGTGGACTCGAGCCTCATGATTCACGAGAGGAGTGGATGATCCTCAACGCCACCATCATCCGCTGGTTCTACCTCACCATCTCCAAGGACCTCTTCCACACTGTGGTGGATGATGACAACGATGCCTACGCTATCTGGACCAAGCTCAACGACCTCTTCACCGACAACAAACTGCAGTGCAAGGTCCTCCTCCACTGCAAGTTTTACGGGTGCCAGGAGCTTGAGTCATGAAGGAAATATGCCCTAGAGGCAATACTAAAGTTGTTATTTTATATTTCCTTATATCATGATAAATGTTTATTATTCATGCTAGAATTGTATTAACCGGAAACTTGATACATGTGTGAATACATAGACAAAACATCGTGTCCTTAGTAAGCCTCTACTAGACTAGCTCGTTAATCAAAGATGGTTAAGTTTCCTAACCATAGACATGTGTTGTCATTTGATGAATGGGACCACATCATTAGGAGAATGATGTGATGGACAAGACCCATCCGTTAGCTAAGCATGTTGATCATTCAGTTTTATTGCTATTGCTTTCTTCATGTCACCCTTCGACTATGAGATTATGCAACTCCTGGATACCGGAGGAATACCTTGTGTGCTATTGATACGTCCATTTTGCATGATGCTTTTATATCGATATTTATTGCATTATGGACCGTTATTTCACTTTATGTCACAATACTTATGGCTATTCTCTCTTATTTTACAAGGTTTACATAAAGAGGGAGAATGCCGACAGCTGGAATTCTGGGCTGGAAAAGGAGCAAATATTAGAGACCTATTATGCGCAACTCCAAAAGTCCTGAAACTCCATGGAACATCTTAAAATAAATAAATAAAAATCCTCGCAAAAGATGAAGGCCAGGGGCCCACACCCTTCTCACGAGGGTGGGGGCGCGCCCCCTACCTCGTGGCCCCCCTGGTGGCTCTCCATCGCCCATCTTCTCCTATATGAAGTCTTTCGATGAGAAAAAAATAAGAAGGAACTTTTCGGGACGAGACTCCGCAGCCACGAGGCGAAACCTTGGCGGATCCAATCTAGAGCTCCGACAGAGCTGTTCTGCTGGAGATACTTCCCTCCCGGAGGGGGAAATCATCACCATCGTCATCACTAACGCTCCTCTCATCGAGAGAGGGCAATCTCCATCAACATCTTCACCAGCACCATCTCATCTCCAAACCCTAGTTCATCTCTTGTATCCAATTCTTGTCTCAAAGTCCGGGATTGGTGCTAGTAGGTTGCTAGTAGTGTTGATTACTCCTTGTAGTTGATGCTAGTTGGTTTAATTGGTGGAAGATCATATGTTCAAATCCTATATGCATATTATTACCCCTCTGATTATGAACATGAATATGCTTTGTGAGTAATTACGTTCGTTCCCGAGGTCAAGGGAGAAGTCTTGCTATGAGTAGTCACGTGAATTTGGTATTCGTTTGATATTTTGATAAGATGTATGTTGTCTAGCCTCTAGTGGTGTTATGTGAACGTCGACTACATAACACTTCACCATTATTTGGGCCTAGAGGAAGGCATTGGGAAGTAATAAGTAGATGATGGGTTGCTAGAGTGACAGAAGCTTAAACCCTAGTTTATGCGTTGCTTCGTAAGGGGCTGATTTGGATCCATATGTTTCATGCTATGGTTAGGTTTACCTTAATACTTTTGTTGTAGTTGCGGATGCTTGCAATAGAGGTTAATCATAAGAGGGATGCTTGTTCAAGTAAGAACATCGCCCAAGCACCGGTCCACCCACATATCAAATTATCAAAGTATCGAACGCGAATCATATGAACATGATGAAAACTAGCTTGACGATATTCCCATGTGTCCTCGGGAGCGCTTTTCCTATTATAAGAGTTTGTTCTGGCTTGTCCTTTGCTACAAAAGGATTGGGCCACCTTGCTGCACTTTATTTACTTTTGTTACTTGTTGCTCGTTACAATCTATCTTATCACAAAACTATCTGTTACCACTTATTTCAGTACCTGCAGAGAATACCTTGCTGAAAACCGCTTATCATTTCCTTCTGCTCCTCATTGGGTTCGACACTCTTACTTATCAAAAGGACTATGATAGATCCCCTATACTTGTGGGTCATCAAGACTCTATTCTGGCGCCGTTGCCGGGGAGTGTAGCGCCTTTGGTAGGTGGAATTTTGTAACGCCCTCGATGCGGCTATATCTCCCACGTGTCAAAGCACGACTTAGAGGCATAACCGCATTAAAAGCAATGTCGCAAGTGAGGTAATCTTCACACAACCCATGTAATACATAAGGGAAAGAGATACATAATTGGCTTACAATCGCCACTTCACACAATTACATGAATAAAGCATTACATCATCCAGATACAAACAAGGTCCGGCTACGGAACCAAAATAAAAGAAGACTACCCCAAATGTTACACAGATCCCCGATCGACCCCAACTGGGCTCCGCTACTGATCAACTAGAACAAAACAACACAAAGGGCAAGATCTTCAGCGAGCTCCTCCTTGAGCTTGGTTGCGTCATCTACACGGTTCAACGACACCTGCAAGATGGTTTTGGAAGTATCTGTAAGTCACGGAGACTCAGCAATCTCACACCCTCGTGATCAAGACTATTTAAGCTTATGGGTAAGGTAAAAAGGTATGAGGTGGAGCTGCAGCAAGCGACTAGCATATTTGGTGGCTAACATACGCAAATGAGAGCGAGAAGAGAAGGCAAAAGCACGGTCGAACAACTATGATCAAGAAGTGATCCTAGAAACAACCTACGTCAAGCATAACTCCAACACCGTGTTCACTTCCCGGACTCCGCCGAGAAGAGACCATCACGGTTACACACGCGGTTGATGTATTTTAATTAAGGTCAACTTCAGGTTTTCTACAACCGGACATTAACAAATTCCCGTCTGCCCATAACCGCGGGCACGACTTTCGAAAGTTCAAAACCCTGCAGGGGTGTCCCAACTTAGCCCATCACAAGCTCTCACGGTCAATGAAGGATATTCCTTCTAGCGGGAAGACCCGATCAGGCTCGGAATCCCTGTTGCAAGACATCCTCGACAATGGTAAAACAAGTCCAGCAACACCGCCCGAATGTGCCGACAAATCCCAATAGGAGCTGCACATATCTCGTTCTCAGGGCACACTCAAATAGGTGAAGCTACGAGTAAAACCAACCCTCAAGTTGCCCCGAGGTGGCCCCGCAGGCTGCCCAGTTCAGACCAACACTCAGATGAGCACTGGCCCGGGGGGGTGTTAAAATAAAGATGACCCTTGAGTCTGCAGAACCCAAGGGAAAAAGAGGCTAGGTGGCGAATGGTAAAACCAATGTTGGGAATTGCTGGAGGAGTTTTATTCAAGGCGAACTGTCAAGGGGTTCCCATTATAACCCAACCGCGTAAGGAACGCAAAATCCGGGAACATAACACCGGTATGACAGAAACTAGGGCGGCAAGAGTGGAACAAAACACCAGGCATAAGGCCGAGCCTTCCACCCTTTACCAAGTATATAGATGCATTAATTAAATAATAGATATTGTGATATCCCAACAAATATCCATGTTCCAACAAGGAACAACATAGCCATGTTCCAACAAGGAACAAACTTCAATCTTCACCTGCAACTAACAACGCTATAAGAGGGGCTGAGCAAAGCGGTAACATAGCCAAACAACGGTTTGCTAGGACAAGGTGGGTTAGAGGCTTGGCTTAACAATATGGGAGGCATGATATAGCAAGTGGTAGGTATCGCGGCATAGGCATAGCAAAAGAGCGAGCAACTAGCAAGCAAAGATAGAAGTGATTTCGAGGGTATGGTCATCTTGCCTGAGATCCCTCAAGGAAGAATAACGAGTCCATGAAGAAGATAAACGGACGTAGTCGAATGAATCCTCACAACACGACGTTATCGGAACCAACCCGAAGAAGCAACACCGGAAAGGAGCAAACAACATAGTAAACAACCACCACAAAATCATGGCATGATGCGCAACAAGTATGATGCATGTCCGGTTTAATGAGGCATGGCATGGCAAAGTGCACAAGCAATTCTACAAATTAAGTGGAGATCAATATGCAACGAGTTGCATATTGACGAAACACCATAACAAGTTATTTAGTTCGATCTCGTTTAAGTACCCAACAAAATTAAATGTTGGTTAACATGGCAAGAGGTGTAGCATAACAAACTAAACATTTAGGCAAGTTTAAATGAGGCCGGAACAACAAGCAACAATTCTGGTAAATCCCCATATGCATTTAGTAATTAATGCAAACAACAATTTTAAATGTTTCAAAGTTGTTAACATGATGCGGTTCACATGTGCAAGTTTATGCAATTTTTATTAAAAGTTGACAAGAGCATTATGAAGCATTTGTCACCTGGGTGGAAAGGAAAGGGGTGCCACAGCAACTAATCCGAAAATGATGCCACGGCAACATATCGGTGATCCGGTAGCTCACAGGGATACCGGTGCAAAAGGGAGTGGGTGTGAGTGTGTCAACAGATGGTGGGGCGATCCCAGTAGCCGGGTGTCCCACAAGACGGTGGCAAGGCAAAAGAGGGGCTTCGTGCAATGAACAACTCCGACACAGAGCAAACACGGGCATCTCATACACCACACATGCATTCCTCCACGGGCGATCGTTATTGGCGGTATACCTTCGAAGCGTGCCTTTTTGGAACGGAACAAGTTCGGAGCGGTGTAGGGGAAGTAGACGTTATCGGGACGGTTGTAGTGGAAGTAGTGGCTACATTTCGTAGTTGTACACAGTTCGTAGATGTTCGGGGTCACGGCGAGGAACTTGGCATCCACGGGGTTGACGGTAGAGGTACTTGGCAAAATGCACGTTGATGGTGGTTGTACTCGTATCGTCATGGAAGTAGTCGTTCACTTGAAGGTCTTTGGCAACGGTCGTCATACACAGTTCGTAGACGTTCGGTTCTTCCGTAGAGGTACTCGACACATCCCGGATGTGTAGTCGTACACGCACATAGATGAACTTGGCGGTTCCTCAACGTCCTGGTACTTGGCGTTCAGTGCTATACTTGTCGAGCAAGAGGCGAAGTTGTGGTACTTGGCGTATCCAAAAGGGTATTTGGTCTTCGGTCATAGGTACTTGACGGTCGTCAATGTTGCATGTGTGTACATCGGATCAGGGACTTGGCGAAGAAACAAAAAACCGAAGGCACTGCTTGTTGGACTGGTGACAGAGGTCAACGAGGAGGTCGGGCAGGAACTCGCCAGGCAGCACGGGAGGCCCGGGCAGTGCATGGGCTGCTGTTGCTGCTCCGGCAAGTAGACGACGGGCCGAGGCGCTCGGGACCCAGCGTCCAGATCGGGCGATGAGGAGAGAGGTGCGACGAGGCAGAGCAAGGGCTGGCGACGAGGCGGGGCACTTGAGGACACGGCGTGGTGCAGGGCTCCGGCGGCAGGAGCAGGGAACTTGGTGCGGTGACGGCAGAGGCGCGGCGCTCCGGTTGAGGGACTTGGCGCGCAGCGGCGTCGGGCGAAGCAGGACGCTGTAGTGGGGCGACGCACGGATGGTGTAAGGCGGTGGCTTGGCGGCCATGGAGGTGGGTCGGCACGGAGGAGGTCTTGCGGGCATTCATGGCGGGGCAAGGCAGCGCGGGAGGTAGGAGAGGGCACAGCGTGAGGAGGACGCGGGGGACCGAGCGGGAATCCTCCCTGGTGGCGGGTTGAGGAGGGGGTAGTAGACCAGCGATGGTGGAGGAAGGCCATGGCGGAGGAGCTTGGTGCGCGCTAGGTGGAAGGAGGGGAGGGAAGATCGAGCGAGGCAGCATCGCCCGCTGTCTCCTGGCGGCGCGAGGGAGATCACTGGGAGAGAGGAGATGGAATCGAGCAAGCTAGGGTTAACCAGTGGGGCTGGCTGGGCCTTGGCCTTGGGCCAGCCCAAGAGGGAGAAAACCCAGGTTGCTGGGCTTGAACAGAGAGGCCCAAGGGCACTGCTGCTATCTCTCTCTCTCTCTGAAATAGCTTATTTTCTTTTATCATTTCCTTCCTGTTTATTTAGATAAACAGTTACAATAAAAGAAAAAGGCCAGGGGCTAGAAGAGGAGTTTTTTAGATATAAAAATATCCTCAAACTCCTGAAACTATACTCTATTTGATAAAATTGTCTTGGATATTTTTAGAGGTAGAAAAATAAAACAAGTTTAAATATGATTCAAACTTGAGGCATTTTTGAACCTAACCAAAACAACTCCAAAGGATCTGAAATTTAACAGAGAGGTTAAAGGAAAGGTGTATGGTTAAAAGGAAAAGAACGAACATTTAAGGACGACAGAAAATGGCACTAGCAAAAAAATGAAAGGAATAAGAAGGAAGAAGGTGGTGATGACACATGGGTAGATTTTTGAGAGATGGAAAGGGGTTGATACAAATGACAAGAATCGAGCAAGACAACATCATGACAAATGCAATGCACATGGTGATAAAGATGAAATGCAAAATGGCAAGAGGCACGATCCAAAGCAAACAATGATGACATGATGCAATGCACATGATGCAAAGATGAATGCAACAGACGAAACAAAACACACAATGCATCTCGGAAACCCTGGAAGGCATCTGAAGCTCCGGTCTTGGGGCGTCACAAATTTGGTAAGGAAAAATTTATACAGTGTGCTGAAATTTACTGTCACTTGTTACTATGGAAAGTAATTCTCTGAGGGGCTTGTTCGGGGTATCTTCACCCCGTCCAGTAGAGCAAAGAGTTGCTCCTCAACCTACTGAACCTATTGAAAATGAAACTCCTTTTGAATTTCCTTCGGGTATGATGGAAAGACTGCTAGTTAACCCTTTTACAGGAGATGGAACAAAGCATCCTTATGAGCACTTAATATATGTGGACGAAGTTTGTGGATTATTTAAGCTTGCAGGTATACCCGATGATGTTGCTAAGAAGAAGATCTTCCCTTTATCTTTGAAGGGAGACACATTGGTATGGTATAGGCTATGTGATGATATGAGATCATGGGACTATAAAAGATTGAAGTTGGAATTTCATCAAAAGTATTACCCTATGCATCTTGTTCATCGTGATCGCAATTATATATATAATTTCTGGCCTCGCGAAGGAGAAAGCATCGCTCAAGCTTGGGGGAGGCTTAAATCAATGTTATATTCATGCCCCAATCATGAGCTCCCGAGAGAAATAATTATGCAGAGTTTTTATGCTCGGCTTTCTGAAAACAATCGCACCATGATCGATACTTCTTATGCTGGCTCTTTTATGATGAAGACTATTGAAGTCAGATGGAATTTATTGGATAGAATTAAACGAAACTCTGAAGATTGGGACCTCGACGAAGGCAAGGAGTCAGGTATGACACCTAAGTTTGATTGTGTTAAATCTTTTATGGACACCGATATTTTCCGTAAGTTTAGCACTAAATATGGACTTGACTCTGAGATAGTAGCTTCTTTCTGTGAATCTTTTGCTACTTATGTTGATCTCCCTAAGGAGAAGTGGTTTAAATATCATCCTCCCATAGAAGTAAAAGTAGTTGCACCTATTAAAGTTGAAGAAAAGACTATCACTTATAATGATCCTATTGTTCCTACTTCTTATGTTCAGAAACCACCTTTCCCTGTTAGAGTAAAGGATCATGCTAAAGCTTCAACTGTTGTTTGTAAAAGCAATATTAGAACTTATACACCTCCTGAGCAAGTTAAAGTAGAACCTAATATTGCTATTGTTAAAGATCTCTTGTCTGATAATATTGATGGGCATGTTATTCAGTTCGAAGGCGAAATTGCTAGAATTGCTAAACCTCGTGATAAAGATAAACATAGACCTGTGTAGGCGTGCCTGTTATTTCTGTTAAAATAGGAGATCATTGTTATCATGGCTTATGTGATATGGGTGCTAGTGCTAGTGTAATACCTATTGACTTATATGAAGAAATTAAGAATGAAATGGCACCTGCTGAGTTAGAAGGTATTGATGTCACAATTAAACTTGCTAATAGAGATACTATTGCACTAATGGGAATTGTTAGAGATGTTGAAGTCTTGTGTGGGAAAACTAAATATCCTGCTGATTTTCTTGTTCTTGGTTCCCCACAAGATAGTTTTTGTCCCATTATATTTGGCAGACCCTTCTTAAATACTGTCAATGCTACCATAGATTGCACAAAGAATGTTGTTACTATTGGCTTGGATGATATGGTTCATGAGTTTAATTTCTCTAAATTCAGTAAACAACATCGTGAGGAAGAATTGCCTAGTAAGGATGAAATTATTGGTCTTGCTTCTATTGCCGTACCTCCTAGTGATCCTTTAGAACACTATTTGCTAGACCATGAAAATGATATGTTCATGAATGAAAGAAGGGAAATAGATGAAGTATTCTTTAAACAAGAACCTATTCTGCAACATAACTTGCCTGTTGAAATTTTAGGGGATCCTCCTCCACCCAAGGGTGATCCCGTGTTTGAGCTTAAACCTTTACCTGATAATCTTAAATATGCTTATCTTGATGAAAAGAAGATATATCCTGTTATTATTAGTGCTAACCTTTCAGAGCATGAAGAAGAAAGATTATTGAAAACTCTGAAGAAGCATCGTGCTGCTATTGGATATACTCTTGATGATCTTAAGGGCATTAGTCCCACTCTATGTCAACATAAAATAAATTTGGAAGCAAATGCCAAACCAATTCGTGATCCTCAACGACGTTTGAATCCTAAAATAAAAGAAGTGGTAAGAAAAGAAATACTCAAGCTTCTGGAGGTAGGTATAATCTATCCCGTTGTTGATAGTGAGTCGGCAAGTCCTGTCCATTGTGTCCCTAAGAAGGGAGATATTATTGTTGTTCCTAATGATAAAGATGAATTGATTCCACAAAGAATTATCACAGGTTATAGGATGCTAATTGATTTCCACAAATTAAATAAAGCTACTAAGAAAGATCATTACCCCTTACCTTTTATTGATCAAATGCTAGAAAGATTATGCAAACATACACACTATTGCTTTCTAGATGGTTATTCTGGTTTCTCTCAAATACCTGTATTGGCTAGAGATCAATCAAAGACTACTTTTACATGCCCTTTTGGTACTTTTGCTTATAGACGTATGCCTTTTGGTTTATGTAATGCACCTGCTACCTTTCAAAGATGCATGATCGCTATATTCTCTGACTTTTGTGAAAAGATTTGTGAGGTTTTCATGGATGATTTTTCTGTCTATGGTTTCTATTTTGATGATTGCTTGAGCAATCTTGATCGAGTTTTACAGAGATGTCAAGAAACTAATCTTGTCTTGAATTGGGAAAAGTGCCACTTTATGGTTAATGAAGGAATTGTCTTGGGGCACAAAGTTTCTGAAAGAGGTATTGAAGTTGATAAAGCCAAGGTTGATGCTATTGAAAAGATGCCATGTCCCAAGGACATCAAAGGTATAAGAAGTTTCCTTGGTCACGCAGGATTTTATAGGAGGTTCATTAAGGACTTCTCAAATATTTCTCGGCCTCTGACTAATTTATTGCAAAAAGATATACCATTTGTCTTTGATGATGATTGTGTAGAAGCATTTGAAATAATTAAGAAAGCATTAGTCTCTGCACCTATTGTTCAGCCACCTGATTGGAATTTACCCTTTGAAATTATGTGTGATGCTAGTGATTATGTTGTAGGTGTTGTTCTAGGGCAAAGAGTTGATAAGAAATTAAATGGTATTGATTATGCTAGTAAGACTCTAGACAATGCTCAAAGAAATTATGCTACTACTGAAAAAGAGCTTCTAGCAGTTGTATTTGCTTGTGATAAGTTCAGACCTTATATTGTTGATTCTAAAGTAACTATTCACACTGATCATGCTCTATTAAATACCTTATGGAAAAGAAAGATGCTAAACCTAGACTTATTAGATGGGTTCTCTTGCTGCAAGAATTTGATTTGCATATTGTTGATAGAAAGGGAGCTGAGAACCCCGTTGTAGACAACTTGTCTAGGTTAGAGAATGTTCTTGATGACCCACTACCTATTAATGATGACTTTCCCGATGAACAATTAAATGTTATACGTACTTATCGTAGTACTCCATGGTATGCTGATTATGCTAATTATATTGTTGCTAAGTTTATACCACCTAGCTTCACATACCAGCAAAAGAAAAAGTTTTTCTATGACTTGAGACATTACTTTTGGGATGACCCACATCTTTATAAAGAAGGAGTAGATGGTGTTATTAGACATTGTGTACCTGAGCATGAACAGGAACAGATCCTACGCAAGTGCCACTCTGAAACTTATGGAGGACACCACGCTGGAGATATAACTGCACATAAGGTATTGCAATCTGGTTTTTATTGGCCTACCCTCTTCAAGGATGCCCGTAAGTTTGTCTTGTCTTGTGATGGATGTCAAAGAATTGGTAATATTAGTAGACGTCAAGAAATTACTATGAATTATTCACTTGTTATTGAACCATTTGATGTTTGGGGCTTTGATTATATGGGACATTTTCCTGCCTCTAATGGATACACACATATTTTAGTTGCTGTTGATTACGTTACTAAGTGGGTAGAAGCTATTCCAACTAGTAGTGCTAATCATAACACTTCTATTAAAATGCTTAAAGAAGTTATTTTCTCGAGGTTTGGAGTCCCTAGATATTTAATGACCGATGGTGGTTCACACTTTATTCATGGTGCTTTCCGTAAAATGCTTGCTAAATATGATGTTAATCATAGAATTGCATCTCCTTATCACCCACAGTCTAGTGGTCAAGTAGAGTTGAGGAATAGAGAGCTCAAATTAATTTTGCAAAAGACTGTTAATAGGTCTAGAAAGAATTGGTCTAGGAAACTTGATGATGCATTATGGGCATATAGAACTGCATATAAAAATCCTATGGGCATGTCTCCGTATAAGATGGTTTATGGAAAAGCATGTCACTTACCTCTCGAACTAGAACATAAGGCATATTGGGCTATTAAAGAACTCAACTATGATTTCAAACTTGCCGGTGAGAAGAGGTTATTTGATATTAGCTCACTTGATGAATGGAGAACCCAAGCTTATGAAAATGCTAAGTTGTTTAAAGAAAAAGTTAAAAGATGGCATGACAAAAGGATACAAAAGCGTGAGTTTAATGTAGGTGATTATGTATTGCTATACAACTCTCGTTTAAGATTTTTTGCAGGAAAACTTCTCTCTAAATGGGAAGGCCCCTACGTTATCGAGGAGGTCTATCATTTTGGTGCCATAAAAATCAACAACTCCGAAGGTGGTGAATGGTCAAAGAATTAAACATTATATCTCAGGTAATCCCATAAATGTTGAAACCAATATTATTGAAACCGTTACCCCGGAGGAATACATAAGGGACACTTTCCGGAACATTTCAGACTCCGAAAAGGAATAGGTATGTGGTATGGTAAGAAAACCGACTCCAAAACAATTTTTAAGGCAATATTTCTCCGTTTTGGAATATTTAGAAAAATAGAAAAATAAGTAGCAGTCCGGGAAGGACATGAGGGCCCCACGAGGGTGGTGGGCGCGCCCTACCCCCCGGGCATGCCCTACCCCCTGGGCGTGCCCCCTACCCCATGAGCATGTCGTGTGCCCTCCGGACTCCGTTTTCTTGCACGTTACGTATTTTGGTCGGTAAAAATTCATTATATAACCTCCCAAAGGTTTTGACTCCCGTATCACGCAAACCTCCTCTGTCCTTGTTTTGAGCTGTTTTGTGTCAGGGTTTTCCAGGCTAGGCATCATGTCGTCTCCCTCCTCCAACAATGGTGACAACGATGCTTGGCTAATGAAGATAGTTCTGAAGATGGAAGAACCCACAAGGGTCAACAAGGATGAAAGGATCAGGAAGGCCAGGGAGGATCAAGCTCCGGCAGCAAAAGAGATCCTTCAACTCGACCATAACCTTCTTACCCCAACTGAGATCGAAGCTTTCAAGATGATTGAGTTAGCTCGTATACAAAACAAGTATCTCACACGAGAAAATATTTTTTTGAAGGAGCATATTGTCGCACTCAAGGGCATTATTTGCAAGCTGGAGGACCTCTTACGCTCGATGTGCAATTATCCGTCACCTCCACCGTCTCCTCCAACAAAGAAGAATTGAATATCTGGGTATGGGCACTCCGCTTGGCAACTGCCAAGCTTGGGGGAGGTGCCCCGGTATCGTATCACAATCACAACTCCTATCTTTACCGTTTTTCTTAGTTTGATCCTATTAGTAGTATCTTGATCTAGTAGAATAAAGTTTATGGCATGATCTAGTTTTGAGTTTTGCTTTATGATCTCTCTATGTAATCGAGTCCGTGAGTTATATATAATAAAGATTAGTGTTGAGTCGAGGGCTTGATTATTTTGCCATGATCTTGGGTGAATAAAAGAAAGAAGAAAGAATAAAAAGAAACAAAAAGTTCATATTGATCTTATTGAGAGTAATGACTTCACATAGAAAGAGTATGATGATTAAAAGTTGTTGGGAGTTGGCAGACATAGTTTTGGTCATTGTTGCAATTAATAGGAAGTAATGAGGAAAGATAGGTTTTCACATATAGATATATTATCATTGACATCTTTTATGATTGGGAGCACTCATTAAAATATGACATGCTAAAGAGTTGCTGTTGGACAAGGAAGACAACGTAATGAGTTATGTCTTTATTATATCTGAGATAAAGTATGTTGTCATGGTTCCTATAACTTGTTGAGCTTGCCTTTCCCCCTCATGCTAGCCAAATTCTCAGCACTAAGTAGAAATACTACTTGTGCTTCCAAAATCCCTAAACCAGTTTTGCCATGAGAGTCCACCATATCTACCTATGGATTGAGTAAGATCCTTCAAGTAAGTTGTCATCGGTGCAAAGCAATAAAAATTGCTCTAAATATGTATGATTGATTGGTGTGGGAGAAATAAGCTTTATACGATCTTGTGATGTGGAAGTAATAAAAGCGACAGACTGCATAATAAAGGTTCATATCACAAGGGGCAATATAAAGTGACGTTCTTTCGCATTGAGATTTTATGCATCCAACCATAAAAGCGCATGGAAACCTCTGCTTCCCTCTGCGAAGGGCCTATCTTTTATTATTATCTTCTACCTTATGCAAGAGTCACGGTGATCTTCACCTTTCCTTTTTCATTTTATCCTTTGGCAAGCTCAGCATGTTGGAAAGAACATGATATATATATATATCTAATTGGATGTAGGGGAGCATGAACCATTATTGTTGACATTACCCTTGAGGTAAAAGGTTGTGGGGCAAAACTATAAGCCCCTATCTTTCTCTGTGTCCGATTAAACTCCGTAACCACAAGTATTGCGTGAGTGTTAGCAATTATGGGAGACTAAATGATAGTTGAGTATGTGGACTTGCTTCTTATCTCTGACATAGACTCTTTCCGATGTTATGATAAATTGCAATTGCTTCAATGACTGAGATTATAGTTTGTCGGAGCCTAATAAGGTTTATGATTTATACTTTTGCATTGTGAATAGATCATCACTTGAACATAAGTAATCATATGACAAAATCTATATATGTTGCTGTTATGAGAATAATCATGATGCCTTGATGTCCGTATTTTATTTTTATCGACGCCTCTACCTCTAAACATGAGGACATATTTATTGTTATCGGCTTTTCGCTTGAGGACAAGCGAAGTCTAAACTTGGGGGAGTTGATATGTCCATTTTGCATCATGCTTTTATATCGATATTTATTGCATTATGGACCGTTATTTCACTTTATGTCACAATACTTATGGCTATTCTCTCTTATTTTACAAGGTTTACATAAAGAGGGAGAATGCCAGCAGCTGGAATTCTGGGCTGGAAAAGGAGCAAATATTAGAGACCTATTCTGCGCAACTCCAAAAGTCCTGAAACTCCATGGAACGTCTTAAAATAAATAAAGATGAAGGCCAGGGGGCCCACACCCTTCTCACGAGGGTGGGGGCGCCCCCCTAGGGCACGCCCCCTACCTCGTGGGCCCCCTGGTGGTTCTCCGACACCCATCTTCTCCTATATGAAGTCTTTCGATGAGAAAAAATAAGAAGGAACTTTTCGGGAGGGGACTCCGCCGCCACGAGTGGGAACCTTGGCAGATCCAATCTAGAGCTCCGGCAGAGCTGTTCTGCTGGAGATACTTCCCTATCGGAGGGGGAAATCATCACCATCGTCATCACCAACGCTCCTCTCATCGGGAGAGGGCAATCTCCATCAACATCTTCACCAACACCATCTCATCTCCAAACCCTAGTTCATCTCTTGTATCCAATTCTTGTCTCAAAGTCCGGGATTGGTGCTAGTAGGTTCCTAGTAGTGTTGATTACTCCTTGTAGTTGATGCTAGTTGGTTTAATTGGTGGAAGATCATATGTTCAGATCCTATATGCATATCATTACCCCTCTGATTATGAACATGAATATGCTTTGTGAGTAATTACGTTCGTTCCTGAGGACAAGGGAGAAGTCTTGCTATGAGTAGTCATGTGAATTTGGTATTCGTTTGATATTTCGATAAGATGTATGTTGTCTAGCCTCTAGTGGTGTTATGTGAACGTCGACTACATAACACTTCACCATTATTTGGGCCTAGAGGAAGGCATTGAGAAGTAATAAGTAGATGATGGGTTGCTAGAGTGACATAAGCTTAAACCCTAGTTTATGTGTTGCTTCGTAAGGGGATGATTTGGATCCATCTGTTTCATGCTATGGTTAGGTTTACCTTAATACTTTTGTTGTAGTTGCGGATGCTTGCAATAGAGGTTAATCATAAGAGGGATGCTTGTTCAAGTAAGAACAGCGCCCAAGCACCGGTCCACCCACATATCAAATTATCAAAGTATCGAACGCGAATCATATGAACGTGATGAAAACTAGCTTGGCGATATTCCCATGTGTCCTCGGGAGCGCTTTTCCTATTATAAGAGTTTGTTCCGGCTTGTCCTTTCCTACAAATGGATTGGGCCACCTTGCTGCACTTTATTTACTTTTTTTACTTGTTGCTCATTACAATCTATCTTATCACAAAACTATCTGTCACCACTTATTTCAGTACTTGTAGAGAATACCTTGCTGAAAACCGCTTATCATTTCCTTCTGCTCCTCGTTGGGTCATCAGCTATCAAACATCACAACATAACTGGGTGATTATAAAGATGCTCTATAGGTATTTCTGAAGGTGTTTGTTGGGTTGGCATAGATCAAAATTAGGATTTGTCACTCCGAGTATCGGAGAGGTATCTCTGGGCCCTGTCGGTAATGCACATCATAATAAGCCTTACAAGCAATGTGACTAATGAGTTATTTGAAGGCTGATGTATTATGGAAGGAGTAAAGAGACTTGCGGGTAATGAGATTGAACTAGGTATGAAGATACCGACGATCGAATCTCGGGCAAGTAACATACCGATGCACAAAGGGAATTATATATGTTGTCATTACGGTATGACTGATAAAGATCTTCATAGAATATGTGGGAACCAATATGAGCATCCAGGTTCCGCTGTTGGTTATTGACTGGAGAGGTGTCTCGGTGATGTCTACATAGTTCTCGAACCCGTAAGGTCCGCATGCTTAACGTCGATGATGATTTTGTATTATATGAGTTATGTGATTTGGTGACCGAATGTTGTTCGGAGTCCCGAATGAGATCACGGACATGACGAGGAGTCTCTAAATGGTCGAGAGGTAAAGACTCATATATAGGACGATGATATTCGGACACCGGAAGTGTTCTGGGGGTACCGGGTACATATCGGGTCACCGGAAGGGATTCCGGGCATCCCCCCGGCAACTACATGGGCCTAATGGGCCAAGAAGGGGACATAACAGCCCCTAGGGGGCTGGTGCGCCCCATGTAGGCTGAATTAAGAGGGGAAGGAAAGAGGAGAAGAGGGAAAGGAAGGGGAGGGATTCAGCCCCCCTTCCTTTACTCCTCCCTCCTCCTTCCTTTCCCCTCCAGAAGATATGGTAAGGGGGGAGGCCGAATTGGGAGGCGCCCAAGTAGGATTCCTCCTACTTGGGGCGCCCCCTTGGATGCCTCTCCTCCCCTCTAACCTATATATATGAGGGGCACCGCTAGAACACACACCAACATCTGTTAGCCGTGTGCGGCGCCCCCCTCCACAGTTTACGCCTCCGGTCATATTCACGTAGTGCTTAGGCGAAGCCCTGCGCGGATCACTTCATGATACGTCTCCAACGTATCTATAATTTTTGATTGTTCCATGCTATTATATTATCCATCTAGGATGTTTTATATGAATTTATATGCTATTTTATATGATTTTTGGGACTAATCTATTAACCTAGAGCCCAGTGCCAGTTTCTATTTTTTCGTTGTTTTTGAGTATCGCAGAAAAGGAAAACCAAACGGAGTCCAATTGACCTGAAACTTGACGGAGCTTATTTTTGGACTAGAAGAAGGCTAGGGAGTAAAAGAACTGGGCCAGAAGAGTCTCAGGCTGACCACGAGGGTGGGGGGGCGCGCCCCCTACCTCGTGGACAGCCCGGAGACCCCCTTGCCTTGTTCCCGCCTCCAACACCTCTTATATAACCCCAAACTTCCAGAAAGAAACCTAGATCGGTAGTTCCGCTGCCAGAAGCCTCCGTAGCCACCGAAAACCAATCTAGACCCGTTCCGGCACCCAGCTGGAGGGGGAATCCCTCTCCGGTGGCCATCTTCATCATCCCGGCGCTCTCCATGTCGAGGAGGGAGTAGTTCACCCTCGAGGCCGAGGGTATGTACCAGTAGCTATGTGTTTGATCTCTCTCTCTCTCTCCTCTCTCTCTCTCGTGTTCTTGAGTCGGCATGATCTTGATGTATCACGAGCTTTGCTATTATATTTGGATCTTATGATGTTTCTACCCATCTACTCTCTTGTGATGAATTGAGTTTTCCCTTTGAAGTTATCTTATCAGATTGAGTCTTTAAGGATTTGAGAACACTTGATGTATGTCTTGCATGTGCTTATCTGTGGTGACAATGGGATATCACGTGATCCACTTGATGTATGTTTTGGTGATCAACTTGCGAGTTCCATGACCTCATGAACTTATGCATAGGGGTTGGCACACGTTTTAAACTTGACTCTCCGGTAGAAACTTTGGGGCACTCTTTGAAGTTCTTTGTGTTGGTTGAATAGATGAATCTGAGATTGTGTGATGCATATCGTATAATCATACCCACGGATACTTGAGGTGACATTGCAGTATCTAGGTGACATTAGAGTTTTGGTTGATTTGTGTCTTAAGGTGTTATTCTATTACGAACTCTAGGATAGATTGAATGGTAAGTATAGCTTCGTGTTATTTTACTACGGACTCTTGAATAGATCGATCAGAAAGGATAACTTTGAGGTGGATTCATACCCTACAATAATCTCTTCGTTTGTTCTCCACTATTAGTGACTTTGGAGTGACTCTTTGTTGCATGTTGAGGGATAGTTATATGATCCAATTATGTTATTATTGTTGAGAGAACTTGCACTAGTGAAAGTATGAACCCTAGGCCTTGTTTCCTAGCATTGCAATACCATTTACGCTCACTTTTATCATAAGTTACCTTGCTGTTTTTATATTTTCAGATTACAAATACCCATATCTACCATCCATATTGCACTTGTATCACCATCTCTTTGCCAAACTAGTGCACCTATACAATTTACCATTGTATTGGGTGTGTTGGGGACACAAGAGACTCTTTGTTATTTGGTTGCAGGGTTGCTTGAGAGAGACCATCTTCATCCTACGCCTCCCACAGATTGATAAACCTTAGGTCATCCACTTGAGGGAAATTTTCTACTGTCCTACAAATCTCTACACTTGGAGGCCCAACAAACATCTACAAGAAGAAGGTTGTGTGGTAGACATCAAGCTCTTTTCTGGCGCCGTTGCCGGGGAGGTGAGTGCTTGAAGGTATATCTTTAGATCTTGCAATCGAATCTTTTAGTTTTTGTTTTATCACTAGTTTAGTTTATAAAAGAAAACTACCAAAAAAATGGAATTGATTTATCCTCATACGCTTCATTTTTTAATATCTTTCGTGAGAATGATGGAAAGGAAAATTGTGCTCAAATGCTAGAAGAAGAAGTCTCTAAAATGTTTGGCACTAAATATTTGAATGATGAGCATGATTGCAATGTTGTTAGTATGAACTCCTTGAATATCCATAGTACTAATGATGATTGCACTAGTCATGATGAAAATGTCTCTTATAAGCATGTCAACTTTTGTGGAGTGTATAGAGTTTGCAAGTACACACAAAATAGGGAAGATAGATTTTGCAAGAGGCATAAGTATTTGGAAACCAAGTGGTTGCAAGAGATGCTAGATGTTTGTGCTGAAAATTTAAAATTTCTTCACCATACTTGTGAACTTTGCAATGAGCATGGTCATTTAAATCTCTGATGCAAATTGTTCCATGATCGTATCATGTCCAAAATTTGTGATGATTTGATTTCCCTTGCACATCATAATGAACTTAGTTTGCTTTTGGGTTATGAAGAAATGTATAACTAAGCATATTCCAGAATACAACCTTGAGAAATTCCTCGATATTGATCTAGAAGAAATTTTTATGTACTGTGCGGTGAATTGTATTGAAAATCCTTATATTGCCAATTACATAAAGAAAAAGAAAACAAATAGAGGATGAAGAGAATACTAATGAAAGGGAAGAGGCTTCCCAAAATCCTCCTATTATTTCTTATGATGAATCAGGTAACGAGGAGGAGCCTTCTATTAAACCAATCTCATTAGTAAGGAGCTCCGAAAAGAGGATTGAACCCACACATAATGTGAAGAAGAAAAAGAAAAGACGGAGAAGTAAAGGTAAAAATGTATCCCTCCAAATTGATGTTGCTCCTACTACTCATTGTGATGATGATAATTGCTATACTATTGGTGCTATCCATACTATTAATGATGAGAGTGATTATGCTTATGATATGAAAAGGCCCAAGCTCGAGGATGCTATGTTTGATGAGAATGACATGTTTGAGAATATATTTGCTGCAATTAATGTTTGTCCCAAGCTTGGGGATGCTATCTTTAATTAAGATGATAGTTCTAGCCTCCCAAGTTTTGATATGCAAATTTGCTATGATGATAGCATGCCTCCTACTTATGATGATTATATTGATGAAAGTGGTTTGGAAGAGTGTCAACTTTAGGAAGTAATGATCCCACTATTTTGGAGGATGTTGAATCTGTGATAATTATGAAAGTGTATTTGGGGAGGTCATGACTTTATTTAGTAATGATTCCACTATCTTGGAAGATGATTCAATTGATTATGATGAGAACAAAGTTGCTACTTATGATGATTATTGTGATGATACTTATGCTATAAAAAGTAGTGATGATTATATTTATAAAACTTGTCATGATTATGATTACCCTCTTTCTGAACATTACTCTTCTAATGTGGAAACAATTTATAGTATTCGAGTTTCTTATGATACTCCCACTATTACGATTGAGAAGAATCTTGCTTATGTGGAGAGCAGTAAATTTTCTATGCTTGTAGATCATGAAAAGAATGCTTTATGTGATATTTATATTGTTGAATTCATTCATGAAGCTACTGAAAATTATTATTAGGGAGGAATATATGCTTGTAGGAATTGTAATAAAATCAAGTTTCCTCACTATGTGCTTAAAGTTTTGAAGTTATGCTTGTTTTGCCTTCCTATGCTAGTTGATTATTGTTCCCATAAGTTGTTTGCTCACAAAATCCCTATGCATAGTAAGTGGGTTAGACTTAAATGTGCTAGTCATATTCTTCATGATGCTCTTTTTATATTTCATTTCTTATCTTCTATGTGAGCATCATTGAAATCATCATGCCTAGCTAGGGGCGTTAAATGATAGCGCTTGTTGGGAGGCAACCCAACTTCATTTTTGTTCCTTGCTTTTTGATTATGTTTAGTAATAAATAATTCATCTATCCTATGTTTATATGTGGTTTTATGCTTTTAATTAGTCTTTGTGCCAAGTATAACCTTTGGGAAGACTTGGGGAAAGTCTTTGCGATCATGCTGTAAAAAACAGAAACTTTTGCGCTCACGAGATTTGCTGCCATTTTTATTGAAGAGTGCTATTTAGTTAATTATTTTTGCAGATGATTAATAGATAAATTACTCACGTCCAGCAATTTATTTTAGAATTTTTGGGTTTCCAGAAGTATATGTTTGATCCAGATTACTACAGACTGTTCTGTTTTTGACAGATTCTGTTTTCTATGTGTTGTTTGCTTATTTAGATGAATCTATGAGTAGTATCAGAGGGTATGAACCATAGATGAGTTGGAATACAGTATATATTACACCAATATGAATTTAGAATGAGTTCACAACAGTACCTAAGTGGTGATTTATTTTCTTATACTAACGGAGCTTACAAGTTTTCTATTAAGTTTTGTGTTGTGAAGTTTTCAAGTTTTGGGTAAAGATTCGATGGACTATGGAATAAGGAGTGGCAAGAGCCTAAGCTTGGGTATTCCCAAGGCACCCCAAGTTAATATTCAAGGACAACCAAGAGCCTAAGCTTGGGGATGCCCCGGAAGGCATCCCCTCTTTCGTCTTCGTTCATCGGTAACTTCACTTGGAGCTATAGTTTTATTCACCACATGATATGTGTTTTGCTTGGAGCGTCATTTTTTATTTTGTTTGGCTTGATGTTTGAATAATATCCCAAGGTTTGTAAGTCTTAAATGTTAGAGAGTCTTCACATAGTTGCATAATTATTCGACTACTCACTGATCTTCACTTATATCTTTCGGAGTAGTTTGTCATTTGCTCTAGTGCTTCACTTATATCCTTTTAGAGCACGGCGGTGGTTTTATTTTGAAGAAATAGTTGAAATCTCATGATTAACTTATATTATTTTGAGTGTGTTTAGAACAGCATGGTAATTTGCTTTGTTATGAATTTATTCCTAATATGATAGGCATCCAAGATGGGTATAATAAAAACTTTCATATAACGTGAATTGAATATTATGAGAAGTTTTATACTTGATAATTTTTTTGAGATATGAAGATGGTGATATTAGAGTCATGCTAGTTGAGTAGTTTTGAATTTGAGAGATACTTGTGTTAAAGTCTGTGATTCCCGTAGCATGCACGTATGGTGAACCGTTATATGATGAAGTCGGAGCATGATTTATTTATTGATTGTCTTCCTTATGAGTGGCGGTCGGGGATGAGCGATGGTCTTTTCCTACCAATCTATCTCCCTAGGAGCATGCGCGTAGTACTTTGTTTCGATAACTAATAGATTTTTGCAATAAGTATGTGAGTTCTTTATGACTAATGTTGAGTCCATGGATTATACGCACTCTCACCTTCCACCATTTGTTAGCCTCTCTAGTACCGCGCAACTTTCGCCGGTACCATAAGCCCACCATATACCTTCCTCCAAACAGTCACCATACCTACCTATTATGGCACTTCCATATCCATTCCGAGATGTATTGCCATGCAACTTTCCACCTTTCCGTTTATTATGACACGCTCCATCATTGTCATATTGCTTTGCATGATCATGTAGTTGACATCGTATTTGTGGCAAAGCCACCGTTCATAATTCTTTCATACATGTCACTCATGAGTCATTCCACATCGCGGCACACCGCCGGAGGCGTTCATATAGATTCACATTTTGTTCTAAGTATCGAGTTGTAATTCTTGAGTTGTAAGTAAATAAAAGTGCGATGATCATCATTATTAGAGCATTCTCCCATGTGAGGAAAGGATGATGGAGACTATGATTCCCCCACAAGTCGGGATGAGACTCTGGACGAAAAAAGAGAAAAAAGAGGCCATAAAAAAAGAGAAGGCCCCAAAAAACAAAAGAATGAGAGGAAAAGAGAGAAGGGGCAATGCTACTATCCTTTTACCACACTTGTGCTTCAAAATAGCACCATGATCTTCATGATAGAGAGTCTCCTATGTTGTCACTTTCATATACTAGTGGGAATCTTTCATTATAGAACTTGGCTTGTATATTCCAATGATGGGCTTCCTCAAAATGCCCTAGGTCTTCGTGAGCAAGCGAGTTGGATGCACACCCACTTAGTTTCTTTTTTAGCTTTCATACACTTATAGCTCTAGTGCATCCATTGCATGGAAATCCCTACTCACTCACATTGATATCTATTGATGGGCATCTCCATAGCCCATTGATACGCCTAGTTGATGTGAGACTATCTTCTCCCTTTTGTCTTCTCCACAACCACCATTCTATTCCACCTATAGTGCTATGTCCATGGCTCACGCTCATGTATTGCGTAAAGATTGAAAAAGTTTGAGAACATCAAAAGTATGAAACAATTCCTTGGCTTGTCATCGGGGTTGTGCATGATTTAAATATTTTGTGTGATAAAGATAGAGCATAGCCAGACTATATGATTTTGTAGGGATAGCTTTCTTTGGCCATGTTATTTTGAGAAGACATGATTACTTGGTTAGTATGCTTGAAGTATTATTATTTTTATGTAAATATTAAACATTTGTATTGAATCTTATGGATCTGAATATTCATGCCACAATAAATAGAATTACTTGGATAAATATGTTAGGTAGCATTCCACATCAAAAATTCTGTTTTTATCATTTACCTACTCGAGGACGAGCAGGAATTAAGCTTGGGGATGCTTGATACGTCTCCAATGTATCTATATTTTTTGATTGTTCCATGCTATTATATTATCCATCTAGGATGTTTTATATGTATTTATATGCTATTTTATGATTTTTGGGACTAACCTATTAACCTAGAGCCCAGTGCGAGTTTCTGTTTTTTCGTTGTTGTTGAGTATCGCAGAAAAGGAAAACCAAACGGAGTCCAATTGACCTGAAACTTGAAGGAGCTTATTTTTGGACCAGAAGAAGGCCAGGAAATAAAAGAACTGGGCCAGAAGAGTCTCGGGCTGCCCACGAGGGTGGGGGCGCGCCCCCCTGTCCCGTGGACAGCCCGGAGACCCCCCTGCCTTGTTCCCGACTCCAACACCTCTTATATAACCCCAAACTTCCAGAAAGAAACCTAGATCGGGAGTTTCGCCGCTAGAAGCCTCCGTAGCCACCGAAAACCAACACCCGTTCCGGCACCCTGTCAGAGGGGGGAATCCCTCTCCGGTGGCCATCTTCATCATCCTGACGCTCTCCATGACGAGGAGGGAGTAGTTCACCCTTGGGGCTGAGGGTATGTACCAGTAGCTATGTGCTTGATCTCTCTCTCTCTCTCTCTATATCTCTCTCTCGTGTTCTTGAGTCGGCACGATCTTGATGTATCGCGAGCTTTGCTATTATGTTTGGATCTTATGATGTTTCTCCCCCTCTATTCTCTTGCGATGAATTGAGTTTTCCCTTTGAAGTTATCTTATCGGATTGAGTCTTTAAGGATTTGAGAACACTTGATGTATGTCTTGCATGTGCTTATCTGTGGTGACAATGGGATATCACGTGATCCACTTGATGTATGTTTTGGTCATCAACTTGTGAGTTCCGTGACCTCGTGAGCTTATGCATAGGGGTTGGCACACGTTTTCGTCTTGACTATCCGGTAGAAAATTTGGGGCACTCTTTGAAGTTCTTTGTATTGGTTGAATAGATGAATCTGAGATTGTGTGATGCATATCGTATAATCATACCCATAGATACTTGAGGTGACATTGGAGTATCTAGGTGACATTAGGGTTTTGGTTGATCTGTGTCTTAAGGTGTTATTCTAGTACGAAGTCTAGGATAGATTGAACGGATAGAATAGCTTCGTGTTATTTTACTACGGACTCTTGAATAGATCGATCAGAAAGGATAACTTTGAGGTGGATTCATACCCTACAATAATCTCTTTGTTTGTTCTCCACTATTAGTGACTTTGGAGTGACTCTTTGTTGCATGTTGAGGGATAGTTATATGATCCAGTTATGTTATTATTGTTGAGAGAACTTGCACTAGTGAAAGTATGAACCCTAGGCCTTGTTTCCTAGCATTGCAATACCGTTTACGCTCACTTTTATCATTAGTTACCTTGCCGTTTTTATACTTTCAGATTAAAAATACCCATATGTACCATCCATATTGCACTTGTATCACCATCTCTTCACCGAACTAGTGCACCTATACAATTTACCATTGTATTGGGTGTGTTGGGGACACAAGAGACTCTTTGTTATTTGGTTGCAGGGTTGCTTGAGAGAGACCATCTTCATCCTACGCCTCCCATGGATTGATAAACCTTAGGTCATCCACTTGAGGGAAATTTGCTACTGTCCTACAAACCTCTACACTTGGAGGCCCAACAAACGTCTACAAGAAGGTTGTGTAGTAGACATCACTTCACCATCACCGTCACCATGCCGTCGAGCTGACGGAACACTCCCTCGACACTTTGCTGGATCAAGAGTTCTAGGGACATCATCGAGCTAAACGTGTGCAGAACTCGAAGGTGCCATACGTTCGGTGCTTGATCGGTCGGAACAAGAAGAAGTTTGACTACATCAACCGCATTGTCAAATGCTTCCACTTTCATTCTACGAGGGTATGTGGACACACTCTCCCCCTCTCGTTGCTATGCATCTCATAGATAGATCTTGCGTGAGCGTAGGATTTTTTTTGAAATTGCATGCTACGTTCCCCAACAGTGGCATCTGAGCCAGGTCTATGCGTAGAGATATGCACGAGTAGAACACAAATAGTTGTGGGCGGTGATCATCATACTGCTTACCACCAATGTCTTATTTTGATTCGGCGGCATTGTTGGATGAAGCGGCCCGGACCAACCTTACATGACTGATACGTATCCAACGTATCTATAATTTTTGATCGTTCCATGTTATTATATTATCTGTTTTGGATGTTTTATATGCATTAATATGCTATTTTATATGATTTTTGGGACTAACCTATTAACCTAGAGCCGAGTGTCAGTTCCTATTTTTTCCTTGTTTTAGAGTTTCACAGAAAAAGAATACCAAACGGAGTCCAAACGGAATGAAACTTCCGCGATGATTTTTCTTGGACCAGAAGACATCCAGAGGACTTGGAGTACACGTCAGTTAAGTCACGAGGCATCCACAAGGACAGAGGGCGCGCCCAGGGGGGTGGGGAGCGCATCCACCCTTCTGGGCCCCTCGTGACTCCACTGACCTATTTCTTCCGCCTATATAGTCTCAAATACCCCAAAACCTTCCAGGAGAGCCACGAAACCACTTTTCCACTGCCGCAACCTTCTGTACCGGTGGGATCCCATCTAGGGGACTTTTCCGGCATCCTGCCAGAGGGGGATTCGATCATGGAGGGCTTCTACATGAACACCATTGCCTCTCCGATGAAGCGTGAGTAGTTTACCACAGACCTACGGGTCCATAGCTAGTAGCTAGATGGCTTCTCCTCTTTCTCTTTGATTCTCAATACCATGTTCTCCTCGATATTCTTGGAGATCTATTCGATTTAATACTTTTTTGTGGTGTGTTTGCCGATATCCGATGAATTGTGGATTTATGACCAGCTTATCTATGACTAATATTTGAATCTCCTCTGAATTCTTATATGCATGATTTGATATCTTTGCAAGTCTATTCGATCATTTTTCTGATCATTTTTCATATATAATTTATTTCATTTGGAGTTACGGTTTATTTTCTATGATTTTTAGAAGTTTAAACAATTTTTTGGATTTTATAATTCATTTCTGAAATATAAAATCGCCAGAAAATGATTATGAGGTCAACATGACGTAAGCCTGGTGTCAGCAGGTCAACTGGGCTGCTCCTGGTCAAACCTGACCAGTGGTGTCCACTGGCCAGTGACCCAGTGTTGTTTATTGTCACTGACAGGTGGGGTCGGGTCAACAGGTGACGTGGCCAGGTCAAACTGACCTGTGGGACCAGCGGGGTTAGTTTAATGTAAACAAATACTAAACCATGTTTAGTTAGATGGTGGGGCCTGGCTGTCAGTGCCTCTAGGGTTAATTAGTGGGTCTGTTAGCGGCTAATGACTTAGCCACGTCAAATTGCCGGTGACCGAAAACGGCAGCGGAGATCTGCGGAAATCGCCGTCCGGCGATGGTTCGACGCGCGGGTGGGCTTGTCCGACTCCTGGGGGTGCACCGCCTCTAGTAGTGCCGCTGGTTGGAGCTAGTGTGGCCGGGAACTACGTCGACGTCGAGGTTTGGCGGCGGCCGAAGCACGAGTTTGATGGCCGCGGTGCTATGGGTCACAGTGAGAACAGCCGAGGGGATCCGCGGGTTCTTGGGAGCACGCTGGGCTCACGAGTGTTCTCAGACGCGTCGTGCATGAGCTCTAGCCATGATGACCTCATGGCCGGCGGCGAGAAGCTTGCGGCCATGGTGGAAGAGGCAGTTAGGGCACGGAAACGGAGGGAATGAGGAAGGGGGAAGGAGCAGGAGCTCACAGAGATGCGGCAGGGCCGGTCAGCGGCCTCGGGGACGCTCTGGACGAGGTGAATCGACGGAGTCGATCTCCGGGCATCGGAGGTGAAGACGACGATGCTCCAGTCGACTGGGGCCTCTTCTGGTCGCGTGCGTCGGGTGTGTTGCTCCATGGGGTCGTGGCGGAGCTCGGGGACGCAGAGAGGGAGCGAGGAGTGGCTGTGGCCGTGGTGGAGCTCATCGGTGGCGGCGACACGGTTTGGTGAGGTGGGGATCAGCGAGGGAGAGGGAACCAGAGGAGGAGGGGATCGGTGCGGGGCTTCGTCCACGTCTCCTGGGCGTCGCGAGAAGGCCACGGGGGCGTGAGGCTGGCAGGGAGGAGGTGGCGGCCTCAGCGCGCGCCATGCCCGCCTTCGCCTTTGCCTACTGGCAGAGGTTGAGGACGACTGGCAAGTCACCAGGTGGGATGGGCCTCCAACAGTGCTGGGCCAACTGGGCGCTAGGTAAGCTACAGGTGAGGTTCTGCCTTTTTTGTTTTGGTTCCTGTTTTCTATTTTATTCCATTGTTTTGAATTAATATAAATACTAATTCATTTCCAAAATTCCTGAAATGACTTGTGGGCACATTTGGAAATATTTCCAACAGCCCTCAACCACTTCCAGAATTATTTGGGCATTTTAATTATTTATAGCAATTAAATGCCCAAATTCAAATACTTAATGAGTTCATTCTAAAATCCAAATTGAGCTAGAAAAATGTGCACCATTTTTGTTAGAGGTGCTAGACCAATTCAAAAATGATGAACATTTCTAAAGGGCATTTTGGGTTCATTGAAAAGATTTAAGTTGAACCTAGTTGAATTTCATTTGCTGCTAGGGTTTACCAGTCCCCATTTCAACTTTCAAATAAATTTTAGACATGATGCATGGGTGCTGATGCAACTAATTACAAACAAATTCTGGGGCTGTGACAACTCACCCCCACTAAACAAGAATCTCGTCCCGAGATTCAAGACATGAGGTAGGAAGACAGAGGGGACACGAAGCTAACACGATCTTCACGATCCAGATGTCCTTCTCGAGGATGTTGATGCGCTACATCATATTGGTTATGACATCCTTTCCTTCAAGAACTTCGTCCAACATGGCGACAAGAGAGCAAGACAATCTCACAAGAATGGATCATTGATCTTAAAGAACACAAGATCAACTCACAAAATGAGACATAGAAACATTTCTTGAGCTGAGACACAAGACACACATCGGGAGGGATGGAAGAAACAGATGACGGAGGTTCAATTTGGTAGGCAACAATTCCAACGCTGGAGTAGGATGGTGCATGGTTTCAAAGTAGCGAGGAGATTGATTGCCATGATTCCACAACAGGGCACCTTGGGGGAGGTGACTCGTAAAATTATTACCTTAAGTGGCAAAAAGAATTACTTTTGATCCATAGATCATTGAAACTCTTCATACCAGCCTGAGGCAAATCACAATTGATCGTTTGAAAGAATTCGAGAGGATGGCATACTCAGTTTGGAAAGGAAACTACGGTTATAGAACAACTCGGCAAATGGAAGGCACATTCCAGTTGATACCAAGGATATAACCTAGTGACTGAGAGTTCTTTCAAGAACTTGAGCATTTCCATATTCATCAAGGTTTTACCAACATCTATGCCAAGATCCCGATGACACCTCGTACTACCATGATGAATAACGATGGAGGATGCAGGTGCAGAGGAGGACAACACTTTCTCAGATTTTACCTTAGCGAAGCTAAGGAAACAAAAATCTAGATGATCGACCGAGAGACATTTAGCACTCCTCTTCTAATGTTCTCCTTGATGTACCAGCTTGACCCAATACCATTCGGTATCTGGAACATCAGGTAAAGGTCTGACTTCGGAAACTCAAAGAACCCATAAGGAAAAACTTATGGACTAAGTCATACCAACTCCTCATGGAAGAGTGGCCAAATTGCTGACTCAAGATACTACAATAATAGTGCTTCCATCTAGGTGCGTCCACTTCACTGGAACCTATATCATAGTTCTTGGAAGCGGTTCCAACCATCATATCTGCCTGAGATTCAGATCTAGTTGGTAACGGGATAATTCAAACAACGTATCTGGAAAAGAAAGTTTGCAACACAAATCGACGAGATGACGTTGCGAGATTCTCGGGAGATGAACTACGATAGCAAGCTCCAAAACATGAGCTGGTTCTGCTACGTACATGTGAACACGTTGTCCCAGACAAGCATCACCACGTAGTAGTCTTACAACAAAACACTACCGAGTTCTGGCTGGGAACCATCATCGAGGATATCGAAGTCTTGTGCATGATCGAGAATTAACACAACAGACTCCTTTTCCTTGGGCAAATCAATCAGTGGCTTGGTGTGCTAGGGATACATATAGAATGAAGGTTGAAAGTCTCCAAACCACATAATACTTCACACATTTGCATGAATGACTTGGGATGATTCCAGAGGAAGCAAAAACAATCTTTCTCGAATTCACGGCGGTAACTTACACCAAGTGCACGTGAATTAGAGGAAGTCACTTCTTTCATCCAAACATAGACTTGATGAACGGGACACGAAGATAATGCTTATAAAAGTTTCCAACACTAGCTTAATGTTCAACATGATTCATGGAGGAGATAAAATGTTGCTGATGGACTCAATAACAACTCATCAGAATTTCCATATCACTAGACTCCCACCATTATGTGAACACGGTGATGGCATTGGTCAGACCAAAAGATGTAACGGTGTCTGGTCGAGGGATCAACCACGAGTAAGAAAACATTACGAACATCGTTGGTTCTGATTTGACTTGACGATAGCCCATACTCAAGTCAAAGTTTTGACAAGACAATAGATCCAACAACTGATCACGAGGACCAATTGGTGAAGATATCATGTTTCTTCAACACACACACAAACACAAGATATCCCTTAAAAAGAACCAAATTCGGCAAGCTTTTTATCTTCCAACTCTCCAAGTTGTTGTTTAGCTTGACCAACTAGCTCAGGGGTATCGAACACATATTCTTGGAGAAGGGGTGGTTTATAAGAAACCAACTTGATCACGAACTCCACATAGCGGTCATGTGACAACCTGGTAATACTTCCAAGAAGATATTCAGAAAATCACGAACCACCGATATATCACTAAGCTCGAGAACAATCTTGCTTTTCAGGGCAAGATGATATGATCAAATAAGCAAGGATTGACACTATCCTAACTCATTGATCGAAAAGTGCACCGGAAATAAGGACAGGTAGCATGATAAACCTCAGGGTAATGATTCAATAATCAACACGCTAAGGATAATATTATTGGCCATTAACTACCAAGCAACATAGTTGCTAGGAGTATTGATTTCACACATCACGATTCACTTGTCGGCATTCTGGTTGTGACAACACGACACCGAGGAATGAATAATGATGGCGAGAAGTATCACTACATCAAGAATTCATAAGAGAAGGTGCAATTCTCATGACATTCCTGGCATAAAGTGGGTAATACTTCAGGGTAGAACATAACAAAAACTTGATTGCATTTGATCTGTGAATAAAACTACTTTGACCCAATCCTGGAAATGGATGAGGTACTGGAGTTTGTTTCTCCTAGTCATTCTGAACTAGAATGTCTTGACGGACCACAAGAATGATAGGCACCGATGAACGAATGCATGCATACTCTTGACTATCAATTGATAGACAAAGGTCAGAAGAAAACTAAAGACAGACAACTCAAAGGAACATATGTTTTTCTGAGTTGTGGATGCATGGATTAGTATGCCGAACAAATTCAACATATTTCTTCCGGATAACCCATGCAGAGAGGTAGGATTGGCAGAGTCACAATATAGAATGGGGAACTCATCGAGAGCACTCTTACTGTGATCTTTTGGTTCAACGAGGAACTTCTGCCAAGGATGGTTCATGGTTTTTGGAAGAATGATATACCACGGACCTCGAAGACTATCACAAGGTCACTAATATCCTAAAGGAACGAGCAACACTATCTACACGAATTAAGTAGAGTGAGTCTTGGGTTCAAGAACCCAGAAATAGAATGCCTACTAACTAAATGGCATCATGGGATGCTTTCGAGAATGATGGCCAGAATCATCACACCGGGAATACAAAGCATTGCTAGATTACTAGGTGACTCCCTAATACACCTTGGGTCATAATAATAGCTCCAACATATATGTCGAGGCAATAGAGTACCTCAACTCATTGATTAGTGTGGTTGAACTAGCCCAAAGGAACATCGGGAACGAAAAGAAGGGATTTGCAAATGCATCAGACTATTTAAAAACCTGGGATGACTCGGACAGCACAACGGCTGTAAATGCTCAAAATGATTTGAGACATCCTGCAAAATGGTGGCATAACCACTTAACATCACAATATCAAAGTTCCAATACCAAGTATGAACACACGGAAGTAGTAGAAACTGAACTGGGCTTAAATCCATCAATCCTATAAGTCTCTAACATAGTAACTCGTCATCCTGATAGATAGATGAGAAGGCCTAGATCTTAATCCCCATAGAAGAGAAGAGGATGGCTCAGATCAGAAGGGCATAAGGTAAAGGATTAAAAAGAGCCTTACGTTCCCTTCCACAATCAATTCCCTTACATAACTAAAGAATTTCTAGACTCAACTTTGACCAGTTTGGCTTGGTAATCCTACAGGCAGTCAGGCTCTGATACCAAAGCTGTCAGGACCCCAATTCTAAGTCACACCGATCTAGCCTGTAACACCTCATATCACTTTGCGGCCTCACGCACGGTATCCCCACGGGTGTCGCCTTACCATGGCCCGGGTCCATTTGCGCCTTTTGGCTCACGTATATGATAGTGTTGCTAGCATCCATATGACAGAGAACTCGGGCCAACATGACTAGTCGTGAACCCAAAGTGGCACTAACTTACGGGGACAGGCATACATGAATCAACATCGAGCATGTCGGTCAGCAGCGTGTGAATCCGGGCTGTAGCAACTGGGCTAACAGGACTCCAGGAACCCGGGCTGTAGCAGGCTAGCAGGACTCCGGATGTCACCGCGTGACATTTCCCCGAAGGGACAAACACATGAACAAAGTGAATCACATGCCGGCCAGTCTAAGTGTTCCGGAACAGTAGTGCTGGGCTAGCAGGACTCCGGTGAACCAGGCTGTAGCGGACTACTATGGCTCATGGAAGCACAAGACTACATTTCCCCATAAGAGAGGCTACCAAGGATGAACAACTAGGTTGTCAGATACCACACATACCAAGCATTTCAATCATACACACAATATGCTTGATATGTGTAAATACAACATGGCATCACAACATAACTCTACGACTCAAGTACTTATTCATTAGGCTCCGAAGAGCCAGATAATACAAACATGGGTCTCATGACCCAACATTCAGAGCATACAAGTCAAAGCACATGCGGAAGCTTAACATGTCTGAGTACAGACTTCTACAAATGAAAAAGGCTGAGAAGCCTGACTATCTACCAGATCCTGCCGAGGGCACAAGATCGTAGCTGAGGTATCAAGCTAAACGTCAAAGTCCACGTGGAACTACTAGCGAAACTGAAGTCTCTCTGCAAAATATAAATTAAGCAAACATGAGTACAAATGTACCCAACAAGACTTACATCAGAACTAACTACATATGCATTGGTAGCAACAAAGGGGGTGGTGGAGTTTAACTGCAGCAAGCCAACTTTGACTCAGTGGCTAACCTGAACTACTACTGCAAATAACTCTTTGAGGTGGCGCACACGAGTCCACATATTCACCATATCAATACACCACTATGGATCTGCTCCCGTCTCCCTACGAGAACGCCATCCATAGCACTCACACTTATCTTGCGCATTTTAGAGTATCCACTTTCACTTGTCTAAGAATGATGCAAGGGGTCCAAGTTTCCATATCCGAGGAATCCGGCTATTCGAATAGATAATGATAACCCTGCAGGGGTGTACTTCTTCACACACGCTCTCGCCACTTACCACCATGTACACGTCGTGTACCTCGGCAACCTTAAAGCGGAAGCCTGGCAAGGGAGTCGGCCACGACCTGACTAACCACACAAGTCTCTCGTCCAGGTTTATGGCCTATTAGGGTTCCATCCGCAAGGAGATCCGACCGGGGTGTCGCTCACGGCCCCAAATGATGTGTGTAGGGTTCGCAAGCCCACCATTCGGGTGCCAATTGGTACACGTTGCCACTGTGCCTAGTCTATCCCAAGCCCACCTGTATCGGGTGCCACTTGGTAGACTACTAACACTACCTACAAACACCAGAAACTAGTTGCAACTCCTGGACAGAGATCGAGTTGATTAATAAGCCGAGAGGGGCCGAGTTACCGGAACCCAATGTGTGGTAGTAACTGTTCATGGATCACAAACACAGAACTCAGTTCCTAAGAACGTCTGCAATGAGACAACCCACCATGTACTCCTACATGGCCTCTCACCGCTACCTTTACCAAATCGTGTTCACACACTTAGCTCCCAACGGTAGGACATGTTCACCATGTTCCAATTCATTCCCGATGAATCAGACCTGACTCAACTCTAAGCAGTAGCAGGCATGACAACAAGCATGAATGAGTAGGCACATCAGGGCTCAAACAATTCCTACTCATACTAGTGGGTTTCATCTATTTACTATGGCAATGACAGGTCATGCAGAGGAAAGGGGTTCAACTACTGCAGCATGTAACCGTTGAATCGTTGTTGTCCTAATGCAGTAAAAGAGAGCAGGAGCGAGAGAGTGGGATTGTATCGGAATGAACAAGGGGATTTTGCTTGCCTGGCATTTCTGAAGATAATATAGTTCTCCATCGGTGTCATCGATCACATCGTGGAAGCAACGTCTACTAAGAGGGGACAATTACCGGCAACACAGAGAAAACACAATCAATGCAATGCAACAATATGATGCACGAATATGGCATGGAAAAATGAGTGTGTTGGGCTAATGCATCTACAACCAGGGTGGTTCGAGCTCATTTGAATCAAAGATTCAAATACAAACTGAAGTTATGGGTTTATAAAGTGCATTAACATGTTTTGAGCTAAACAGCAAGGTTAGGTGCTTGAACATGCATGAAACCATTACAAATGGATAGATTGGATTTTTTTTGATCATTTTTCATATATAATTTATTTCATTTGGAGTTACAGTTTATTTTCTATGATTTTTAGAAGTTTAACCAATTTTTTGGATTTTATAATTCATTTCTGAAATATAAAATCGCCAGAATATGATTATGAGGTCAGCATGACGTAAGCCTGGTGTCATCAGGTCAACTGGGCTGCTCCTGGTCATACCTGACCAGTGGTGTCCACTGGCCAATGATCCAGTGTTGTTTATTGTCACTGCAGGTGGGGTCGGGTCAATAGGTGACGTGTCCAGTTCAAACTGACATGTGGGACCACCGGGGTTAGTTTAATCTAAAGAAATACTAAACCATGTTTAGTTAGATGGTGGGCCCCGACTATGAGTGCCTCTAGGGTTAATTAGTGGGGCTGTTAGCGGCTAATGACTTAGCCACGTCAGACCGCCGGCGTTTAGCCGCCGGTGACCGAAAACGGCGGTGGAGATCTACGGAAATCGCCGTCCGGCGATGGTTCGACGCGCGGCTGGGCTTGTCTGACTCCTGGGGGTGCGCCGCATCTAGTAGTGCCGCTGGTTGGAGCTAGTGTGGCCGGGAACTATGCCGGCGTCGAGGTTTGGCGGCGGCCGAAGAACGGGTTTGATGGCCGCGGTGCTATGGGTTACAGCGAGAACAGCCGAGGGGATCCACGGGTTCCTGGGAGCATGCTGAGCTCAGGAGTGTTCTTGGACGCATCGTGCGTGAGCTCTAGCCACGGCGACGTCATGGCCGGCGGCGAGAAGCTTGTGGCCATGGTGGAAGAGGCAGCTAGGGCACGGAAACGGGGGAATGAGCAAGGGGGAAGGAGCAGGAGCTCACAGAGATGCGGCAGGGCCGGTCAGCGGCCTCGGGGATGCTCTGGATGAGGCGAATAGACGGAGTCGATCTCCGGGCACGGGAGGTGAAGACGACGACACTCCGGTCGATTGGGGCCTCTTCTGGTCGCGTGCGTCGGGTGTGTTGCTCCACGGGGTCGTGGCGGAGCTCGGGGACGCGAAGAGGGAGCGAGAGAGTGGCTGTGGCCGTGGTGGAGCTCGTCTGTGGTGAGGTGGGGAACAACGAGGGAGAGGGAACCAGAGGAGGAGGGGATCGGTGTGGGGCTTCGTCCACATCTCCTGGGCGTCGCGAGAAGGCCACGGGGGCGTGAGGCAGGCAGGGAGGAGGTGGCGGCCTCAGCGCGCGCCGTGCCCGCCTTTGCCTCTGCCTACTGGCAGAGGTTGAGGACAACTAGCAAGTCACTAGGTGGGCTGGGCCTCCAACAGTGCTGGGCCAACTGGGCGCTAGGTAAGCTACAGGTGAGGTTCTCCCTTTTTTTGTTTTGGTTCCTGTTTTCTATTTTATTCCTCTGTTTTGAATTAATAAAAATACTAATTCATTTCCAATTTCCTGAAATGACTTATGGGCACATTTGGAAATATTTCCAACAGCCCTCAACCACTTCCAGAATTATTTGGGCATTTTAATTATTTATAGCAATTAAATGCCCAAATTCAAATACTTAATGAGTTCATTCAAAAATCCAAATTGAGCTAGAAAAATGTGCACCATTTTTGTCAGAGGTGCTAGACCAATTCAAAAATGATGAACATTTCTAAAGGGCATTTTGGGTTCATTGAAAAGATTTAAGTTGAACCTAGTTGAATTTCATTTGCTGCTAGGGTTTACCAGTCCCCATTTCAACTTTCAAATAAATTTTAGACATGATGCATGGGTGCTGATGCAACTAATTACAAACAAATTCTAGGGCTGTGACACGTGATATCCCATTGTCACCACACATAAGCACATGCAAGACATACATCAAGTGTTCTCAAATCCTTAAACACTCAATCCGATAAGATAACTTCAAAGGGAAAACTCAATTCATCACAAGAGAGTAGAGGGGGAGAAACATCATAAGATCCAACTATAATAGCAAAGCTCGTGATAAATCAAGATCGTACCACCTCAAGAACACGAGAGAGAGAGAGATCAAACACATAGCTAATGGTACATACCCTCAGCCCCGAGGGTGAACTACTCCTTCATTGTCATGGAGAGCGCCGAGATGATGAAGATGGCCACCAGAGAGGGATTCCCCCCTCCGACAGGGTGCCGAAACGGGTCTAGATTGGTTTTCGGTGGCTACAGAGGCTTCTGGCAGTGGAACTACCGATCTATTCTGCTCCCCGATGTTTTTAGGGTATATGGACATATATAGGCGAAAGAAGTCAGCCAGGGGAGCCACGCGGGGCCCACGAGGGTGGGGGCACGCCCAGGGGGGCAGGCGTGCCTCACTGCCTCGTGGCCACCTCGAAGCTTCCCTGACGTCTACTCCAAGTCTCCTGGATTGCTTCCATTCCAAAAATAACTCTCCCGATGGTTTCATTCCGTTTGGACTCCGTTTGATATTCCTTTTCTTCGAAACACTGAAATAGGCAAGAAAACAACAATTTGGGCTGGGCCTCTGGTAAATAGGTTAGTCCCAAAAATAATATAAAAGTGTATAATAAATCCCATAAACATTCAAAACAGATAATATAATAGCATGGAACAATAAAAAATTATAGATACGTTGGAGATGTATCGAACATCCCCAAGCTTAATTCCTGCTCGTCCTCGAGTAGGTAAATGATAAAAACAGAATTTTTGATGTGGAATGCCACCTAACATATTTATCCATGTAATTCTCTTTATTGTGGCAAGAATATTCAGATCCATAAGATTTAAGATAAAAGTTTAATATTGACATAAAAATAATAATACTTCAAGCCTACTAACTAAGCAATTATGTCTTCTCAAAATAACATGGCCAAAGAAATTTCATCCCTACAAAATCATATAGTTTGGTCATGCTCCATTTTCGTCACACAAGAATGCTCTCATCATGCACAACCCCGATGACAAGCCAAGCAATTGTTTCATACTTTATTAATCTCAAACTTTTTTCAACATTCACGCAATACATGAGCGTGACCCATGGATATAGCTCTATGGATGGAATAGAATATATTGAAGGGGTTATGTGGAGAAGACAAAAAAGGAGAAATTCTCACATCGACGTGGCTAATCAATGGGCTAGGGAGATGCCCATCAATTGATGTCAATGCAAGGAGTAGGGATTGCCATGCAACGGATGCACTAGAGCTATAAATGTATGAAAGCTCAACAAAAGAATCTAAGTGGGTATGCATCCAACTTGCTTGCTCACGAAGACCTAGGGCACTTGAGGAGGCCCATTGTTGGAATATACAAGCCAAGTTCTGTAATGAAAAATTCCCACTTGTATATGAAAATGACAAAACAAGAGACTCTCTACCATAAAGATCATGGTGCTACTTTGAAGCACAAGTGTGGAAAAAAGGATAGTAGCATTGCCCCCTTTTTATTTTTATTTTATTATTTGGGCCTTTTTTTTATTATTTGACCTTTTTTCCTTTTTATGGGACGATTCTCTATTACTGATGATCATCACACTTCTATTTATTTACAACTCAATGATTACAACTCGATACTAATACAAGATATGCCTCTATATGAATGTTTGTGGCTGTGTACCGGGATTGCGATGAATCAAGAGTGACATGTATGAAAAAATTATGAATGGTGGCTTTGCCACAAATACGATGGCAACTACATGATCATGCAAAGCAATATGACAATGATGATGTGTGTCATAATAAATGGAACGGTGGAAAGTTGCATGGCAATATATCTCGGAATGGCTATGGAAATGCCATAATAGGTAGGTATGGTGGCTGTTTTGAGGAAGATATAAGGATGTTTATGTGTGATAGAGCATATCATATCACGGGGTTTGGATGCACCGGCGAAGTTTGCACCAACTCTCAAGGTGAGAAAGGGAAATGCACGGTACCGAAGAGGCTAGGAATGGTGGAATGGTGAGAGTGCGTATAATCCATGGACTCAACATTAGTCATAAAGAACTCACATACTTATTGCAAAAATCTACAAGTTATCAAAAACCAAGTATTAAGCGCATGCTCCTAGGGGGATAGATTGGTAGGAAAAGACCATCGCTCGTCCCCGACCGCCACTCATAAGGAAGATAATCAAATAACACCTCATGTTTCAAATTTGTTACATAAAGTTTACCATACGTGCATGCTACGGGACTTGCAAACTTCAACACAAGTATTCCTCAAATTCACAACTACTCAACTAGCACAACTTTGATATCACTATCTCCATATCTCAAAACAATCATCAAGTATCAAACTTCTCTTAGTATTCAGTGCACTTATATGAAAGTTTTTATTATGCCTAAAAGCAAATTGCCATGTTGTTCTAAAGACTTTCAAAATAATATATGTCGGATTTCGGGCTCCGGCAAACCCTTGAGGTTCGAACACTGGGGTGCGCGCGAAGATTTTGCCTCCTACCTACCTGCGCCCCTCTGCCTTGCTAGGATCTAAACTACGGAAAGAACAACACAAGAGACACATGGTTTATACTGGTTCGGGCCACCGTTGTGGTGTAATACCCTACTCCAGTGTGTAGTGTGGTGGATTGCCTCTTGGGCTGATGATGATGAACAATACAAGGAAGAACAGCCTCGCGAGGGTCTGTTCTTGGCTGGGGCGATGAACTGCTGGGAGGAGTTCAATCACCTTTCTCTCTCTCTCTGATCCTTTCTTTTATCCTTCGATCCCCCCTCTTTTCTTCCAACCCCCTTGCTCTGTGGGTGGCTGGTCCTATTTATAGAGGTGCTGGTCCTCTTCCCAAATATCGAGCGAGAAGGGAGCCAACAATGGCGGGCTAATTTGAAGGGGGACAGCTAGTACTAGCTACCCTGACAAAAGTAGTCTTCGCCTGCACAAAGCTTTGGTGATGACGCCGTCTCGGGCTCCACGATGACCTCCATCTTGTAGTCCTCATGGTCTTGGTCTCATTGCACTGAAATGGCAACCTTTGCCTGATGCCTCGGTACTCCGCGGCTGCGCTTGCCCCCTTTGCACCAAAGAGGAAAGGAGGACACTGCGCGGGCTGGCACCCGCCTGGCGCCCTCGGTCGTCATGGCTTGCGTCACGGGCACCTCGTGAGGTACCCCGCCTTGATCTCTCCGCCTCCTCGCGAGCCAGCCTGACGAGGCCGTGCCTGAGGAAGCTCCGCATCGTCCGCCCCGCGAGGCTTGGCCCCTCGCGAGGGTCTTGGGTTTGTGTTGGTGAAGATGGGCCGCGCTGGGTCCCCTTTGAGCCACACCGCAGGCCGCAGGCAGGCAAGTCTGGGGACCCCCGTTCCCAGAACGCCGACAGTAGCCCCCGGGCCCCAGGCGCGCCCGGACTTGGCCGTGCAGGGAGGCGGAAGGGCAAGAGCGAAGCGCCGCAGGCCCTAACAGCCTGCGGCCTTGGGCGCCGCGTGGCGGTTGATTGGACATGGGCGGCACTGTTCCCCCACTCCCTCCTTATTTTGCGCCATGCTAGGCGGACCCGTAGTCGTACACAGTCGTTCCCCTGTTTGGTTGCTCGAGCGCCCTCTGTCCTTCCTCCGCTCGAACTCTGGTTTCTGTTTTCAACCCAATCTTGAACCTTCCCCCCTTCCCATCGCCATGGCTCCGACGAAGAAGGGAAGAGGGAAGAAACCCGTGTATCCGCCTTGCCCGCCGCTGTTGGCGGCCCCCACCGAGGGCTTGGGCAAGGTCAGATTGGCTCTGGCCACCATCTTCAATGAATGCGGGAGGACGACGGCCTGGACCGCGTCCCACTTCTCCATCGACAGGATAGCCACCGAGGTCCGTATTTTGCCGACGCCCTGTGGGCGGGTCTGGTTCCTCCCTTTTCTGATTTCTTCAATGCCGTGCTTTCCCATTATCAGATCCACATGATGCATCTGGGTCCTGAATCCATCACTCTCCTTTCGGTCTTCACCTTTGTTTGCGAGGCTATGATGGGCATCCTTCCTTCAGTTGCCTTCCTGCGCCACTTCTTCTTGCTGCGCCTTGTTGACCCTACCCAATGCTGGGCGTGTGTGAGCTTCGTTGCCGCGCCTGAGACGGCGGCCTCTGGGATTGACTTCAAGCTCCCTCCACCCATGGCTGGGTTCCGCGAGCGGTGGCTGTATGTGGATGCTGGGGTGCCCAGCCCCCTGCTATCGGAGCCAACTTCGCCTGCTGTCCCCAATTCGGGCTGGGGCCAGGAGACGCTTGAGAGCCCCCGGCTCGTCTTCGTCTGACACCGCCTCGCGTTCTTGAGGTCGCTTGGCGCAACAGCACCCAAGGTGGTGAAGGAGTTCCTGCTACGCCGCGTTGCTCTTCTCCAGCGCCACTCCCGCCGGATGTGGGCCTTCAGCGGGCGCGACGATCGTATGAGGCTCCAGGAAGAGGACCTGACGCCTGAAGTGCTGAGGATGGTGCTCTTGACCCTGACGGGGGACCCCAACCATGGCAGTATCCAACAGGGAGGGCCTTGCTGTACCTCTGCCAGAGCGGGGGCAATTTGGTGAGGCAGATGCCTACCTTCGATGAGTGCGGGCCGCGCCCCGCCGGCCTTCAGGGGCCTCGCGAGAACCCAGTGGTGGTGACTGCCCTTACAGTCGGCCAAGGCGACTCTTCCTCAAGTGGCGGAGCAGGGAGGCACGAGGCGCCAGAGGCCGAGGGGGCTCCCGGCGGGGTGACAGCGCCGGGCGAGGCTCATGAGGAAGCAGTTATCGGGGCCCGTGCCGCCGAGGCTGAGGGTGACAAGCAGCTGCCCTCTGCGCCTACGACCGAGGCCACTGAGGCTCCGGCGGCTTCTCTTGGCGAGGCGATTGGCGGCGCACGTCAGGCAGGCGCCCCTGCCGCAGATCGCCTTGACGCTCCATCTTCGTCGCAGGTTGATCCCTGCGCTCGACTCTTAGGCCGCTTCCACGTGAACTTTGAGGCCCTCCGGAAGAGAAGGGAGGCCCTGGGTGACGATTACCCTTGTCGCCTGCTGAAGCGTAGGAAGTACTTCGCCACTGATGAGTAAGCCTTCTCCTTTCCCAGCTCCCGATCCTTCTGTTGCTCTTACTGACCCTTGCTCCGCAGGCCCCTTCCAGCCGAGCTTGCGGAGACGGCTGAGGAGCTGTCCCCCTTGGCTTCACCCCCTCCATCGTCTTCAAGCGCTCCAAGCAGTGGAGCCCTTGTGGTGAGGGCGATCGACAAGGCGAACCACCCCGAGGCGTATCGTGGCCCCGCTCACCTCACGATCCTTCGCGGGCCTTCTCGTGGCATAGCCAGCCTGCCGTGGGCTTCTCGCCTGATCGTGGACTGCGATTGGCTGAGGCGCTTCCTGCGCTCTTCACTTGGGGACGGGCTGGCCCCCGGCCGGGCTTCTGACGCAGCGTGCCCGGCCGTTGCGAGGGTGCCAGCCCCCAGCCCGGAGGGGGAGTGCTGACTCGCGGCCCCCGGCGCTTGCTTGGGGCAGATGATGGTGTGGAAGACGTGCTCGAGCGTGCTCGGGAGCGTCGAGCTCCCCGCCAAGGATTCCTTCGAGGGGCGGCTGACGCGGTAAGCCTTCTTGGAGAGGAGCTTGCTGATGAAGACGCGCGCCTTGAGGCAGAGGGCCTGCGCCTGGCTGCAGAGAGGCGCGAGCTGGAGGGCGCCATCGCCCTTGCGCGTCGTCAGCGCGATCTTGACGATGCAAAGGCCAAGGCGTCACTGGCGGCCTCTCGGGAGGCCCGATCTTGGGCCACTGAGGAGGCTCGAGAAGCTGACCGGCGGCGAACGGCGGCGGAGGAGCGGACTCGGGAGCTCCTGTCCTGGTGCCACTCGCTGGAGGAGCAGGTGGAGCTGCGCGAGGCAGCCCTCGCGTCGATGAAGGTGGCCTCCGGCGACTCAGCAGAGCTCCAGAAGCATGAGGAGGCACTAACGCTGGAAGCCGCCGAATGTACCCGTGAGTACGAGCGTCTGGAGACGAGGGAGCGCTTGGTGGCGCAGGCGGAGGATGATGTTGCTGCACAGAAAGCCCGCGTCCTGGAGGAGGTCGGACGCCGAGTAGCGATGGCGCATTTGAACCTCAAGCACGAGTTCGAAGAGAAGCTGGGGTTGGTCCGGGCCGAAGCTGAAGGCAGGACTGCTGCCTTGAGGGCCAAGCTGGAGGAGGCGACGCGACGGGCCGACGCTTTCCGGGCCGCTCTTGAGGTGGCGCAAGGTGAGTTAACCGCCTCCCAGGCCGAGGTGCTCCTTCTCCGCCAGCGGGTGGAGGAGGCTGAGGTCGTCGCGGGCCAGAATGCAGACGAGATCCGTCAGCGGCGGATCCTGGAGCATGAGCACGGCCCCATGCTTCCCACGCTCCAGGAGAGAGCCAACACAGCCTTGTGCAACATCTGCGAGGTGGCTGTTGGCGAGCCGCACACAGTCAACTATGCTGGCAATCTTCAGTTCTTCACTGACGTGGTGACGCAGCTGGAGGCGCGGTCGGTCAGGGCTGACAGGTTGGTGGAGGAGAGGAGCCGCGCCCTGCTTGGGCGCGCCTTTTCTCGCGTCTTCAGCCACCTCCTAAACATGGATCCCCACTTTGATTTTGACGCTGCCATCGCCCCAGTCCTCCAGGCCATCCGAGGTGACCTGGCGCACTGGGTGGAGGACAATGTGGATGCTCTTATCAGGGCCTTCGCTTCGGACAACAACGACGTGATCGTGGCGGCCGACGAGGGCGGCGTGGTGAACGGCCCTGATGCCGCTGGCAGCAACGCGGACAGCGATGGCGAGTTCAGCGATGCCAGCAACGGCTCGGGTAGTGCTCCTGAGAACGCATTGGGGGATTCATCTGACTGATTGTGCATCGCTCCTACTTCCTTACCATGCATGAATAGAACTCAGGTCTTGGCCTGATTGTAGTGAGAGCATTTGGGAGGGGGAGCCCCTTATGTAAAACTTGTGTTCATCGTATTAGTAGACGCTACATTGCCCATGCGCCCGCGCCAAGTGGTTGGCCCAAGCGACGCGCTGGTCGGCTAGTTTACCTTTGCCCCGTGCTGGCCCTGAGGCAGCCCGCTGGGGGTTGTGGTGTCTCGAGTGTTCCCTAATTGGGTTCGTAGGATCTGCAGTAAAACACCCTCCTGAGAGGTCACGTCGGCGGCAGTCTGGGCTGTGCGCAAGCTAGGCCTGACCCGGCTCGCGAGGGGCTCGCAAGGGGAGGCAGCTGAGGCGAAGCGGTAACCAAAACACGAGAAATTGCTCGAACGAGACTAAGCACCCCTTCCCCGAACACACGCAAATCTCAAATTCGAATCCAACTTGAATCCAGCGGGGGAAAGCGACAACCAAAGGGAAGAGCAACGAAAGAAACAAAAGGCCGCGTCCAGCACCTAGTCTAGTCTTGGACGTCTTCTCACTAGCGCGGAGCTAAGTGCTGCCACTGGGCGTGGAAGGGATCCCCAGGGCCTGAGGCCGGCACCCCTGAGACTCCGGGGCGTGTACAGCCCCACTCATTATTACGTGAGAGTGTCACGGGGCGGCAAGCTTCACAGGCACTGGGCCTTCTTCACAGGTACTGGCCTTACTTCATATCGCCAGATGAGGGCCCCGCCTTGCCCCACACTCTAGTGCCATCAACGACGACCGGAAACCAGGATGCCGCCGATGGGGTAGAGCGGTCGCCAGCGGTTCCCCCGACGACCACGGGTCCTCCGCCGGGGGCAGGCCCTGAGGCACCTCCCCAGCGGAGGGCCTACCTCCTGAGAACACCTTGCTCCGAACGCCGTGGTGGTGATGTCGGATCCCGGCCCCTCTCCTGCAGCCCCCTGCGCCCTCGTCCCGAGGGGCAGGAGACTATGGGAGCGGGACAGCTGCTCGCTGTGGCGACCTGCACCTCCTGCGATCCATGGTTAGCGTATACCTGCTCCCGAAGAATTAGCGGTACCCGATAATCATTGCCCCCAGCGTGGCCAGTGGGACCGTCCCGGGGCTCCCGGAACGGCTCAGCTTCTGGCGCCTCATCCCCCAGCTTGGGCTGAGGAGCGAGCCTTGTTCGCTCCCGTGTGGGTGTCCTTGGTCCATCATGAGGGGCACGTATTCCTCCGGCGCCGTCATCCCGAATGCCATCCCGTAATGCCCCGCATGCCACGTGGTCCTGCCTGACGCGCCCACCGTGGGGTGGCAGCACGGCTGTCCACTGGGGCCGCGGGTCGCGCCGAGTCCTTCTTCTTCGCGGACCGGGAGCGGGGGCAGCGCGGCCGCCGGTCCGGCGCTGATAGCTTCGCTGGCGTTGGAGTAGCCTTGGAGCCCGCGGGCGCGCGTGGAGCCCCCGCGCGGGCCGCCCTGGGCTTGAGATGGGAGCTGGGTGGAGAAGGGGTGAGCCCCTGAGGCGGCGAAGCCCAGGAGCTCTGCCACTCATTCCAGCAGCACGTCGTGGCCGCCCTCTAGCAGCCTGCACTGCAGCAGCTCTCGGGCCACAGTGAGCGCGGCCCTCGAGTTCGCCTGCTCCCTGCGGGTGTACGGAGTCGTGGTCGCGGCGTGATTGGAGGCCCTTGCTACCGACCGCGCCTGCCACGGTGTGGGAGCTGTCGAAGCCTGTCCGCGTCACCCACGGCCCGCAGCGCCCTGTGGACCGCGAGCTGCCTGGGGATCTGGGTTGCCCGCCTGGTCACCGGACATGGTGATGACGACGCCACGGGGCGCGAAAGCGGTAGAAGGTGGATTCCGGCGCACCCCTACCTGGCGCGCCAAATATCAGATTTCGGGTTCCGACAGACCCTTGAGGTTCGAACACTCGGGTGCGCGTGGAGATTTCGCCTCCTACCTACCTGCGCCCCTCCGCCTTGCTAGGATCTAAACTACGGAAAGAACAACACAAGAGACACAGGGTTTATACTGGTTCGGGCCACCGTTGTGGTGTAATACCCTACTCCAGTGTGTGGTGTGGTGGATTGCCTCTTGGGCTGATGATGATGAACAATACAAGGAAGAACAGCCTCGCGAGGGTCTGTTCTTGGCTGGGGCGATGAACTGCTGGGAGGAGTTCAATCACCTTTCTCTTTCTCTCTCTGATCCTTTCTTGTATCCTTCGATCCCCCCTCTTTTCTTCCAACCCCCTTGCTCTGTGGGTGGCTGGTCCTATTTATAGAGGCCCTGGTCCTCTTCCCAAATATCGAGCAGGAAGGGAGCCAACAATGGCGGGCTAATTTGAAGGGGGACAACTAGTAGTAGCTACCCTGACAAAAGTAGTCTTCGCCTGCACAAAGCTCTGGTGATGACGCCGTCTCGGGCTCCACGATGACCTCCGTCTTGTAGTCCTCATGGTCTTGGTCTCGTTGCACTGAAATGGCAACCTTTGCCTGATGCCTCGGTACTCCGCGGCTGCGCTTGCCCCCTTTGCACCAAAGAGGAAAGGAGGACACTGCGCGGGCTGGCACCCTCCTGGCGCCCTCGGTCGTCATGGCTTGCGTCACGGGCACCTCGTGAGGTACCCCGCCTTGATCTCTCCGCCTCCTCGCTAGCCAGCCTAACGAGGCCGTGCCTGAGGAAGCTCCGCGTCGTCCTCCCCACGAGGCTTGGCCCCTCGCGAGGGTCTTGGGTTTGTGTTAGTGAAGATGTGCCGCGCTGGGCCCCCCTTTGAGCCATGCCACAGGCAGGCAAGTCTGGGGACCCCCGTTCCCAGAACGCCGACAATATAAGTGAAGCATGAGAGTTCAAAAATTTCTTCAAAAGTAAAACCACCGCCGTTCTCTAAAAATATATAAGTGAAGCACTAGAGCAAATGACAAACTACTCCAAAAGATATAAGTGAAGATCAATGAGTAGTCGAATAATTATGCAACTATGTGAAGACTATCTAACATTTAAGAATTTCAGATCTTGGTATTTTATTCAAACAGCAAGCAAAACAAAATAAAATAAATTGACGCTCCAAGCAAAACACATATCATGTGGCGAATAAAAATATAGCTCCAAGTAAAGTTACCGATGAACGAAGACGAAAGAGGGGATGCCATCCGGGGCATCCCCAAGCTTAGGCTCTTGATTGTCCTTGACTATTACCTTGGGCTGCCTTCGGCATCCCCAAGCTTAGGCTCTTGCCACTCCTTATTCCATAGTCCATCAAATCTTTACCCAAAACTTGAAAACTTCACAACACAAAACTTAACAGAAAACTCGTAAGCTCCGTTAGCGAAAGAAAACAAAACACCACTTCAAGGTACTGTTATAAACTCATTATTTATTTATATTGGTGTTAAACCTATTGTATTCCAACTTCTCTATGGTTTATAAAATCTTTTACTAGCCATAGATTCATCAAAATAAGCAAAAAACATATGAAAAAAAAGAATCTGTCAAAAACAGAACATTCTGTAGTAATCCGTAACTAACGCAAACGTCTGGAACCCCAAAAATTCTAAAATAAATTGATGGACGTGAGTAATTTATCTATTGAGTAATTTATCTATTAATCATCTTAAAAAAGAATTAACTAAATATCACTCTCCAATAAAAAATGGCAGCAATTCTCGTGAGCGCTAAAGTTTCTGTTTTTTTACAGCAAGATCAACAAGTCTTTCATGCATATCATATTTCATTGCATTTTTGTTTTGCTATCCTCGAAATTCTAAGAAACTTAAGGACCCACAGAGAGAGTTGGAGATTTCACGTTTTTCATATTTGAATTTTATCAAAATATTGAAACAGGGATCATTTTGATTTTAATAATGTTTCTCTCCAAAAATATTTCTTATTAAAATATATGAGAGGAGATAATATGACTTCTCCAAAATAAATGAGATATTGGAGGAAAAATATTAAAATCAAATAAATAATTTTATTTGAATTTTATTTGCGATTTTTTTAATTAGAAAAAATATGTATTTTTTTAAATTGCATTTTATGGCCAAGAAAATGTTCAGCTTGTTCTAAATATTTTATTTAGACGGTGAAATTTTGTTTTGGTATTTTTAGATTTCTATTTTATTTTTCTAGGATTTTTTTCGGGCGAATTCTGGTTAAAAAAATAAAAAAATCCCACCGGACCGGACTGGGCCGAGGCCCAGCTGGCCCAGCCAGCGCCACCGCCTCCCTCCTATGCGTGAGACGGACTCACCGGAGTCCGCCTGCACCACGTTGCCGTGCCGCCCCCTGCTCCAAGTCGGCCTCGACGCCGACCCCCCTCTTAAATACCTCGCCGCCGCCCTACCCCGCCACCCACCACCCTCGCCACCTGCGCACCCCGCCGCCGCAAACGTGGATTGGGTTTGAGTGTATCCATGACAGACGTGAGTTGTTAATTACTGGTTCAACTTAAGGTGGCAACTTTAATACACATCTGGGTGGATTACTTGTGGGCACCTGGAGAATCCAGTGTTGTCCTAGGATATCCCGGAGTACCCGTGTGATCATCCTACGGTCCGCCACCCAGGCTCAAAGGGATCATAAGATTATTCATGCTAGAAACTTCCGTGTGCAGCCACAAGCTATTATGGGCTCTAGCATAGTTGAGTATGTTGCATGACCTCTTTCAGTGGTGGGCTAGAAGATGTAGGGGAAAGCAGGTGTAACTGTCCACCCAGAGTAAAGAGTTAGTGCTTCTAAAAGACTGTGTCTCGGTCATCCGTTTCTCAAACACCATGTAGTGCGAGAAATCCAACGGAGAAGATCGAGTCTTGTGGGGAAAAGTGCGCAAACCTCTGCAGAGTGTACAAAATAATCATGGTTAGCCGTGTCCCCGGTTATGGACATCTTGAGTATCTGGTTCTTGGATTATCATGTGGATCTCATCACTCTAAATTAATTTTGTTGGGTTGATAATTACTTTTAATTGGGATTGAGTTGGAGGAACCTTCTCAATGTTGTTAAACTACCATGATAGTTAAATAAAATATATTCCTTTGTTGTAGGGAAAAATTGGCTTTTCGCAATAACATATTAACCATACAGCCTCCACTAGCCATATATGCATATAGTGATAGCATTTATTTGTTCATTACTCTACTGTGTCACATTGCCAACATATTCCATGTGCTGACCCATTTTCGGGATGCAACGTATCATGTTTCACACTTTTCAGACGAGGAGTAAGATTCGCTAGGCCGTTGTCATGCACTCAGCTATGCCGTTGGAGTTGATGGACTCACTTTATCTTCCAAGCCTTCCGTTGTTATCGTATTAGATGGCCTTAAGCCATATTTATTGTAATAAGTTCTCCCTTGAGACATGCGATGTAATAAGTGTGTGATTGCTACTCTGTTATAAATCCTTCGAGTACTGTGTGTGTCAGCATTACCGATCCATGGATGACACTGAAGCACAGAGACATGACCGTTTGAGGTCGGGTCGCTACATTCTCCAAGTCTTCCCAACGGTTCTACTTGGCACAAACACTAATTAAAACATAAAAACTCAATCATAACAGAGGCTAGATAAATTATTTATTGCTAAACAGGAGCAAAAAGCAAGGAACAAAAATAAAGTTGGGTTGCCTCCCAACAAGCGCTATCATTTAACGCCCCTAGCCAGGCATGATGATTTCAATGATGCTCACATAAAAGATAAGAATTGTAACATAAAAAGAGCATCATGAAGAATATGACTAGCACATTTAAGTCTAACCCACTTCCTATGCATAGGGATTTTGTGAGGAAACAACTTATGGGAACAAGAATCAACTTGCATAGGAAGGTACAACAAGCATAACTTCCGGATTTTAAGCACATAGAGAGGAAACTTGATATTATTGCAATTCCTACAAGCATATGTTCCTCCCTCATAATAATTTTCAGTAGCATCATGAATGAATTCAACAATATAACCATCACATAAAGCATTCTTTTCATGATCTACAAGCATAGAAAATTTACTACTCTCCACATAAGCAAAATTCTTCTTATTCAGAATAGTGGGAGTATCATAAGAAACTCGAATACTATAAATTGTTTCCACATTGAAATAATAATTTTCAGAAAAAGGGTAATCATAATCATGACAAGTTTTATAAATATAATCATCACTACTTTTTATAGCATAAGTGTCATCACAATAATCATCATAAGTAGCAACTTTGTTCTCATCATAATCAATTGAAACCTCTTCCAAGATAGTGGAATCATTACTAAATAAAGTCATGACCTCTCCAAATACATTTTCATAATTGGCACAATAAGATTAAACACCCTCTAAAATAGTGGGATCATTACTTCCTAAAGTTGACACTCTTCCAAACCCACTTTCATCAATATAGTCATCATAAGTAGGGGGCTTGCTATCATCATAACAAATTTGCATATCAAAACTTGGGTGGCTAAAAATATCATATTCATTAAACATAGCATCCCCAAGCTTGGGACAAACATTAATTGCAGAAATATATTCTCAAACATGTCATTCTCATCAAACATAGCATCCCCAAGCTTGGGACTTTTCATATCATAAGCATAATCACTCTCATCATTAATAGTATGGATAGCACCAATAGTATAACAATTATCATCATCACAATGAGTAATAGGAGCAACATTATTTGGGAGGGATACATTTTTACCTTTGCTTCTCCGTCTTTTCTTTTTCTTCTTCACATCATGTGTGGGTTTTATCCTCTTTTCGGAGCTCCTTATTAATGAAATTGGTTGAATAGGAGGCTCCTCCTCGTTATCTGATTCATCATAAGAAATAATAGGAGGATATTGGGAAGTCTATTCCCTTTCATTAGTATTCTCTTCATCTTCTATTAGTTTTCTTTTCTTTATGTAATTGGCAATATAAGGATTTTCAATGCAATTCACCGCACAATACATAAAAATTTCTTCTAGATCAATATCGAGGAATTTCTCAAGGTTATATTCTAGAATATGCTTAGTTATACGTTTCATTTCTTCATAACCCAAAAGAAAACTAAGTTCATTATGATGTGCAAGGGAAATCAAATCATCACAATTTTTGGACACGATACGATCATGAAACAATTTGCACTTGAGATTTAAATGACCATGTTCATTGCAAAATTCACAAGTATGGTGAAGAAATTTTAAATTTTCAGCACAAACATCTAGCCTTTCTTGCAACCATTTAGTTTCCAAATACTTATGCCTCTTGCAAAATCTATTTTCCCTAATTGGTGTGTACTTGCAGGCTCTATATATTCCACAAAAGTTGACATGCTTATAAGAGATATTTTCATCATGACTAGTGCAATCATCATTAGTACTATGGATATTCAAGGAGTTCACACTAACAACATTGCAATCATGCTCATTATTCAAAGATTTAGTGCCAAACATTTTATAGACTTCTTCTAGCATTTGAGCACAATTTTCCTTTCCATCATTCTCACAAAAAATATTAAAAAGATGAAGTGTATGAGGCAAACTCAATTCCATTTTTTTGTAATTTTATTTTATAAACTAGACTAGTGCTAAAACAAGAAACTAAAAGATTCAATTGCAAGATCTAAAGATATACCTTCAAGCGCTAACCTCCCCGGCAACGACGCGAGAAAAGAGCTTGATGTCTACTACACAACCTTCTTCTTGTAGACGTTGTTGGGCCTCCAAGTGCAGAGGTTTGTAGGACAATAGAAAATTTCCCTCAAGTTGATGACCTAAGGTTTATCAATCCGTGGGAGGCGTGGGATGAAGACGCTCTCTCTCAAACAACCCTGCAACCAAATAACAAAGAGTCTCTTGTGTTCCCAACACACCCAATACAATGGTAAATTGTATAGGTGCACTAGTTCGGCGAAGAGATGGTGATACAAGTGCAATATGGATAGGAGATAAAGGTTTTTGTAATCTAAAAATATAAAAACAGCAAGGTAGCAAGTGGTAAAAGTGAGCGTAAATGGTATTGCAATGCTAGGAAACAAGGCCTAAGGTTCATACTTTCACTAGTGCAAGTCCTCTCAACAATAATAACATAATTGGATCATATAACTATACCTCAACATGCAACAAAGAGTCGCTCCAAAGTCACTAATAGCAGAAAACAAACGAAGAGATTATTGTAGGGTACGAAACCACCTCAAAGTTATTCTTTCTGATCAATCCGTTGGGCTATTCCTATAAGTGTCACAAACAGCCCTAGAGTTCATAGTAAAATAACACCTTAAGACGCAAATCAACCAAAACCCTAATGTCCCCTAGATACTCCAATGTCATCTCAAGTATCCATGGGTATGATTATATGATATGCATCACACAATCTCATATTCATCTATTCAAACCAACACAGAGTACTTCAAAGAGTGCCCCAAAGTTTCTACCGGAGAGTCAAGACAAAAACGTGTGCCAACCCCTATGCATAAGTTCACGAGGTCACGGAACTCGCAAGCTGATCACCAAAACATACATCAAGTGGATCACGTGATACCCATTGTCACCACATATAAGCACATGCAAGACATACATCAAGTGTTCTCAAATCCTTAAAGATTCAATCCGATAAGATAAATTCAAAGGGAAAACTCAATTCATCACAAGAGAGTAGAGGGGGAGAAACATCATAAGATCCAACTATAATAGAAAAGCTCGTGATACATCAAGATCGTACCACCTCAAGAACACGAGAGAGAGAGAGAGTTCAAACACATAGCTACTGGTACATACCCTCAGCCCCGAGGGTGAACTACTCCCTCCTCGTCATGGAGAGAACCGGGATGATGAAGATGGCCACCGGAGATGGATTCCCCCCTCTGACAGGGTGCTAGAACGGGTCTAGATTGGTTTTCGATGGCTACGGAGGCTTCTGGCGGCGGAACTCCCGATCTATTCTGCTCTCCGATGTTTTTAGGGTATATGGATATATATAGGTGAAAGAAGTCGGCCAGGGGAGCCACGAGGGGCCCACGAGGGTGGGGGCGCGCCCAGGGGGTAGGCACGCCTCCCTGCCTCGTGGCCACCTCGAAGCTTCCCCGACGTCTACTGCAAGTCTCCTGGATTGCTTCCGTTCCAAAAATAACTCTCCCGAAGGTTTCATTCTGTTTGGACTCCATTTGATATTCCTTTTCTTCGAAACACTGAAATAGGCAAGAAAACAGCAATTTGGGCTGGGCCTCCAGTTAATAGGTTAGTCCCCAGAATAATATAAAAGTGTATAATAAATCCCATAAACATCCAAAACAGATAATATAATAGCATGGAACAATAAAAAATTATAGATACGTTGGAGACGTATCATCCTGCCACACCCATACAGTGGGGTGTATGTTCTTCTTCTGATGTTTCGATTGCTTGAAACTCTTCTCAGCAAACTCTTTAGTTGCCCTGACCCTTTTGAATTCTGCCCAGTCTGCCTTTGTAATTTGGGGGTATGCGGGGGATTGGGTCCTTGCCTTCACTCAAGTACTTCTTTTACAGTACGTGCTTCCAGTTTCTCCAAGCATACCTAGCCTTCTTAAGTGCAGCGTGTTCCACCTGCATTCTCCACTACTCTGGAATGTTGAAGTGATCCATGATCTCCCGGACTATCCTTCGTCGTGTTTCTGTGTCAGCCTTCCGAAACCCCGGCAGATTAATGTTGAGCCTTGCCCTGCCAACAAATCCACACACACTCCTGAACCTCGTGTGTGCTTTATCTGGTTTAGTTGGAGCCCAAGACTTTAAATCAATCTCGGTTACTTCATATACACCTTTAGGCTGGTGTGTGGGCTTAATTGGAGCGTTCCTTCGTGTCCTGACCAGAAGGGTAATTGCTGCAGCTCTATCCTATTTCAGATTACTTGATCCCTCACAATCTGCTGAAGACCTAGGGTTGTCCGAATCAGATGAAGATACATTGCCTGAAGCATGAGTGTTGTCGCTGCTACTCGGCATCTACAGAGAACACATGCGGAACTCAGGAAAGGAGGATCAGCATAAAACTAACAACTTGGTATGAAGCTTTCTAAACATGGCATGCAATAGTTTAGAAAATGTATGGCTAATTTGTTAAGTTTGTGTGACTCGGGCGCCCGTGATCTATAAATAGGAAGTAACTTATTGGAACAAATACAGCTTATATGTAGTAAGGAAGGTAGATAATGAACATATATACGCTATCCGTTATTTTATAGCCAGTTTGGGAACATACAGAACGAAATTGGAAGAGGGATTGCGAGGAAATATGCCTCACCGCGATGGAGAGCAGTAACTAACAGGCTTGTTAATGCAAACTCGGCCGGACCACAGGAGAGGCGAGGGTTAATGCATCGTATGCTCGAGGGTGTCTAGCGAGCAAACAAAGACGGCGACGCACGGGCCGCCGCGTGTTGGGAACAGTAGTGGAGGTAGTCTTGGCGCCAAAGAGCGGGCAGATGGCCGGGGTGAGCACGGCGGCACCGGAGAGGGTCCTGTTGTGGATCTGGGGGAGGGGGAGCTGGCGATGGAGATTGGGTGGACTGGTTGAGTGAAACGCGGGCGTACGGTGGGGGGATGTTGGCGGCCTAGGTGAAAAGGGTGAAAAATATCCCCGGTCGCCGTGCGCGTAGAAAGGCCTATGCAAACGGTTGCCTCTAAGTGCTTGTGTGCACAAACAGAATAATTTCATTTGCAATGAAGATGTACTAATTTTGAAATGAAGATGTGAGTTCATCGTTTTGCCTCTAAACTTTTTCCACGTAAAGCAATCACAATTATACCACGGGTGAAAGATCGTGGATGTCGCCTAGAGGGGTGGGGTGAATAGGCGCTTTAAAATAATTACAGCTTAGGCTTGAACAAATGCGGAATAAAACTAGTGGTTAATTTGTTAAGCACAAAACCTAAAATGACTAGGCTCACCTATGTACACCAACAACTTATGCTAAGCAAGATAAACAACTAGGTGATAGCAAGATATATGACAAGAAACAATATGGCTATCACAAAGTAAAGTGCATAAGTAAAGGGCTCAGGTAAGAGATAACCGAGACACGCGGAGATGATGATGTATCCCGAAGTTCACACTCTTGCGGATGCTAATCTCCGTTTGGAGCGGTGTGGAGGCACAATGCTCCCCAAGAAGCCACTAGGGCCATTGTAATCTCCTCACGCCCCCGCACAATGCAAGATGCCGTGATTACACTAAGGGACCCTTAGGGGTGGTCACCAAACCTGTACAAATGGCAACCCTTGGGGGCAGTCACCGAACCCATACACTTTGGCAACCCTTGGGGGCGGTCACCGGTACCCGTCAAATTGCTCAGGGTGATCTCCACAACCTAATTGGAGACCCCGACGCTTTCCCAGAGCTTTACACCACAATGATTAAGCTCCGAACACCACCAACCGTGTAGGGTGCCCAAGCACCCAAGAGGAACAAGCTCAAGGGTACCAAGCACCCAAGAGTAATAAGCTTCTCAACTTGTAACTTCCATGTATCACCGTGGAGAACTCAAACCTATGGACCAAATGCAATGGCAAGGTCACAGGGAGTGCCCAAGTCCTTCTCTCCCAAATCCCACCAAAGCAACTAATGCTAGGGAGGGAAATGAGAGGAACAACAAGAAGGAGAACACCAAGAACTCCAAGATATATATCCAAGGGGTTCCCCTCACACGGAGGAGAAAGTGATTGGTGGAAATGTGGATCTAGATCTCCTCTCTCTTTCCCCCCAAAACTAGCAAGAATCCATGGAGGGATTGAGAGATAGAAAGCTCGAAGAAGGTCAACAATGGGGGAAGAACACAAGCTCAAAGGCTAAGGTTCATTGGGGAAGAAGACCCCCTTTTATAGGTGGGAAAACATCCAACCGTTATGCTCACAGCCCACACAGAGCGGTATTATCTCTCATGGGAGCGGTACTACCGCTAGGGCGGTGGAAGCCTTTTGAAAAAGAACAACGAGGAGGCAAAAGGCCGGTAGAATTGCCGGAGCGGTACTACCGCTCGTCCTCATGGTACTATCACTAGGGGTAGCGGTACTACCTCAAAGGGTAGCGGGACTACTGCTTGCGAGCGGTACTAAAAAAATACATCCGTGCCTACCACCGTTGGAGTTGAGATGATTTTTTGGTCCGGAGCGGAAGTAGCCATGGAAGTAGCTGCGGTAGTACCGCTCCCAAGAGCGGTAGTAAAAAAATATATCCCCTCCAAGCGGTAGTACCGCTCCCACGAGCGGTATTACCGCTGCAGCTTTTTTAAGGACACCAAAACTGACACAATTTCTGCAAACAGACTCCAAATTCAACGAAACCAAGTTTGTTGGAAAGCTAGCGACAAGGGCTAACACAATCTTGATAGAAATAACAATAAGAAGAGAATTAGAAAAATTCCCATAAGAAAATGGTGAGAACCCTTCCTTGAATAAGATCGACAAAACCTCCAACACCGAAAATGCAATAGAAGAAGCATGCGAACTCCGTTTTCGATGAACTCGATCTTGTCAAGAAGATGACCATAAGCTCCAAATCTCACAAGGAGAAAACCAAACAAGAACCAAGAAATATTATGCAATGATGCAATGGTTTGAGCTCTATACTAATGATACGATCAAGCTACGCATCGAGAGCCCCCCTTGATAGTACGGCAATCGATCCTATAACCCGGTCTCCAAACTACCACCATGAGACCGGTAAAATAGAAAACCTATCAAGGGCAAACCTTTGCCTTGCACATGGTCCACTTGAGCTAGATGATGACGATCTTGACTCCCTCAAGTTAGGCCACCTTTCTTGATTGCGTTGGCTCGATGAAGACTAGTTGATTGCTCCCCCATACGCCACTATGGGTGAGCCACTCTTGCGCACATCTTCACAAGTCCATTGTCACCACTATGGACGGCAAGCTTCAAGCACTTGAACTTGCACACGACAATCTTCATGATGATCACCACTTGATGCCATCCTCTCCATGGGTTGTATGATGTCTTCCTCTTGACGCAAGCCCATGGACACATGCCTAACCCTACATAGGACTCTCACATAGACCATGGGTTAGTACACAAAGCATAATGGACATTGCTTACCATACCATGGGATCACTTGATCCCTCTCGGTACATCTTCTACACTTTGTGAGTTGATCAACTTGATGCACTCTTGACTTAGTCTTGATCAACCTTGAATCTTTCCAACTCTCTTCATTTGGATGATGTCTTGAAGATAAACATGAATTATCACACAATCTTCTTCTTCAAGACATGCTTGCAATAAGCTCAACGCTCACATGACCAATCTTTGGATAATTCCTTAATAGCACCTTGGTCAACTCATAAACTCCTTGAAACCAACACATGGACTTCAAGAAATGCCTATGGACAAATCCTTCAAATATAACTGAATGCAAACATTAGTCCATAGAGAATGTCATCAATTACCAAAACCACACATGGGGGCACCGCATGTCCTTTCAACGCGTTTGATTTGCTGGCGCATTTCAGGTCTCATGTGCTATATGTAAGACAGTTTTTGGCATTTACCGTGCATTTTGGCATATAAATCAATTCCTAGCCGGACTACATTTCCTATCGAAAGGAATGAGGATTGCCGTTCGATCTGGGAGCATCCAACGATGCAGACGTACGATCCGTGGGGTTTGGTTCATTTGTGATACAGTATCTCATAAGAAGGATCTCATAAGAAGGATCATAGTTTCCGAAAGGAGATGACGTACGATCCATGGGGTTTGGTCCAAGGATTGCCTAGTAAAATGTATATATATAGTCGCAACTACACGTGTGTGTTAGCAAGATCATTTGTGTGTCGCTTTGCGAGTTTTCATTCATTGTGTGAGAAATGGGAAAAACTTCAAACAGTTCGGCCGCAGGGTGCGGCTAGAGGCGTAGGCCTTGTTGGTATTTTAATTTCAGGAAATGCATATAGAGTCTGGAAAATAACGAAAATCATTGTGTCACTGTCGCGTGCTCTCACAATCACATGGAAAAAATTTGGTAAAGTTTGGCACAAGTTGTGGTGTTCGCACCTTCCATACCGGAGCATCTCATAAGAAGGATCATAGTTTCCAAAAGGAGATGCGGCACTTCGGACTACAAATCGTCAGTTACTAGCTACATTGTTCCGGCCCATTTCAGGTCGTCTGCTATGTTTAAGTCATTCTTTGCACTCACCTTGCATTGCATTTTAATGCATATAATTAATTGAAGTCAAAAACCCTACTACAACTACATGTGGGTGTTTTAGTTAGGCTATATATACTTAGGCTACTCATAGTGGAGAGTATAATATACTAGTATCATGCATATATATATGATACTAGTGTATGATAGTATCTTTAATTAATTATAGCGCATAGTATAATACATAGAGTATAGTATCATAGATCATATTTATTGTCATGCATGACACAAATTAGCATCGCATTTAACATGATACAGTATCTACCTATATGTTACTCTAACCCTCTATATATATATATATATATATTTAATTCTTTGCCACATCGTCGGCTATGATACCACCACTATGGCCATCCTTATATAGTGCGGAGTATCATATACTATATATAGTATCATGCATATGATAGTAGTGTATGCATGATACTATGTACGTACCTTCATAGTGCATATATATCATAGAGTAGTATATATCATAGATGACCGTATTTATGGCCATGCATGACACAAAGTAGTATAGCATTTATTATATATATATATATATATATATATATATATATATATATGTTACGGTATCTACCTATGTTACTGCTTCTTTGCCACATCATCATATTTGCTATTCCCGAGTGCATGATACCGGCTATGATACCCCCCACTATGGCCACCCTAAGGCTGGTCGTAATATGGGAGTATCAAGCGGTATCATGCATGTCAACTAGACTTTTTGAATGATGTGGCACACAGTTAAATGAGGAAAGAGAGGGTGTGGTATCATATCATGATACCGTATCATATTAAATGTTGTACTACTTTGTGTCATGGATGGCAATTAATAAGGCAACCTAAGATACTAACTTATGATACTATGCACGCGCGCATTATGAAGGTATTACCGATCATATACTAGTATCATGCATATATACCCCCTCCTTTCCGGTTTATAGGCTTATCTCAAAATTTTAGTTTTTCCATTTTATAAGGCTCAATTTGGTTGTTCCCCATCACATGTTCATATTCCAAGGTGTATTAAATCATTGCATGCAAGTATTAAGAGAAAATTGACCAATGCATGTACTTTATGCATGCATGTATTGCAATTAATACATTGGTAAACATAATTTTTTTAGGAAAAAAGCATTAATTGGGTGTTTTTGCAAACTACAAAAAGTATTCTATCACTCACCATCTACGTTGGTTGGTGAGATTTTTGAATTGAGCCCTATAAACCGAAAAGGAGGGAGTATGATACTAGCTAGTCTATATATGATATACTAGCTACCTCACTAAGAGCATGGTTAATAATACAGCCAACGGTCGGCTATAAGAAGTTGTCATGTCATATAAAACCAACCTCTTAGCTGGCATGTACAATAATAAGTTTTAAATACGTACTAGTTTATCAATAGTTGGCTCACCTAACATCCTCACAAAGTGTCTTGGGTCTCGTGTTGCAGCTAGCTCTACTAACCAAGAGCCTGCTTCTCTTCTCTCTCCTCTTCTCTTTCCTCCAACTAATAAGCAAATATATGTTATTCTATTCCTTATAGCCTACTTATGTCACTCTATTGTACTTGCTCTAATTAAGACTAGCCACAATGGAGAGTAACATACACTAGAAACATACACATATCCCTAGACTATGTTACTACCTTTCATAAGTATGGTAACATGCAAAAGCCTCATTTATTAGGTTATAGACTCATATTGCATTGGGGCATGTGATGTTACAGTAACTAGCTAAGTTACTCAAACTACCTTTCTCCTCATTAACTCATTGCCACATAAGAAAATTTGTTGAGTTGGACTCGATGTTACTGGTGAAGTTACTCCCACTGTGGCTAGTCCAATGCATAGTATCATAGAGTAGTATCATATGTAGTACTTTATTTATTGTTAGACTAGCCACAATGGAGAGTAACATACACATATCCCTGGACTATGTTACTACCTTCATAGTGGGAAGTAACATAAGTGTAGTGTCATGCAAAGCTTCATTTATTAGGTTATAGACTCATATTGCATTGTGACATGTGATGTTACAGTAAATAGCCAAGTTACTGAAACTATTTCTCTCCTCGTTAACTTATTGCCACATAAGCAAGTTTGCTGAGTTGGAGTCGATGTTACTACTGAAGTTACTCCCACTATGGCTAGTCTCATGCATGACACATAGTAGCATAGCATTTATTATGATATGGTTTCATGATATGATACTTAACCCTCTCTTTCTTCATTTAATCCTGTGACAACACATAAAAATTGCCTAGTTGGCATGCATGATACTAGCCATGATACCCCCTTACTATCAGCCTAGCAAAGAAGGTGTACCGATCATTTGTGCGTCGCTTTGTGAGTTTTCATGTGTTTGTTCGAGAAGCGGGGAGAGGTTTCAAACATTTTGGCCGAGAGGTGTGGCCATTAGCATAGGCCTAGTTGGTATGTTAATTACAGGAAATTCGGATGGAGTTCGAACACCATCAAAATCGACGTGTGCCCATGGCGTGCTCTCACGACCCCATGGAAAAAAATTGGTAAAGTTTGGCACAAGTTTTGATGACCGCTCCTTCCAAACTGGAGCATCTCACATGAAGGATCATGGTTTGCAAAAGGAGACGTGTCAATTCAAACTCACGTGGCTGGTGACTTCATCGTTTGGCCTCATAAAAATTTCCATGGTACGCAATCACCATTATACCACAGGTTTGATTTTCTGGCGCATTTCAGGTATCGTTAGCAATATTTAAGACATTTTTTGAGATTAACGTGCATTTTGTGCATGTAAATAACGAAACTGCATGTGCTGTCAAAAGGGATGAGGATCGTCGTTCAATCTGGGAGCATCCAACAGTGCAGATGTATGATCCATGGGGTTTGGGTTCTGGCCAACCAGAAAGCACGACTCGGATCGTGGGCGGGGTTTGGTCTGCACACGACTTTCATCAACGAACCTTGTGCTATTCGCAAACCAGATTGCATATTTTTGTTCACACATACTGTAGTGAGATCAATTGAGTGTGCTACCTCTATGATATAATACTAATAAATAAAACAGTTCATATTCATTACTTGAGCTGACAGCATATCAAGGTCAAGATATTAATGGTTCTTACATCAACAGAAAACCGAGCATAACTCACAAATTCAGTATACATGACAGTTCTAAATTGAACGAATTAAGTTGTAGGGTAGGCATAAAGACTAGTCTTATGGCTTAATTCCCATGTACATGGGGGAACTGGGATCATTAAGTTGACCCCAAATGAACTTGGGTTTTATGATGATTTTACGCTTCTCTGTTACACGGGTGCGTGATCCCTTGGCTGGCAACTCATCAAATTCATCGTACTTGTCCTGATCGGCAACATCGTCGACACCCAGTACCCTTCTCTTCCCATGCATCACTAATTGGCAGTTCTTATGCAAGGGGTCTTCCACAAAGAAAATCTGGGTAGCATCACTGGCAAGAATGAATGGGTCCGCGTGATATGCCATCGTTGTCCTGTTAACACAGGTCTTCCTGTACTCATCAATTCTTACCTGACCAAGATGCATCCATGCACACCTGAATAATGCCACCTTAACTTTCACATAGTCAAGCTCCCAAATCTCTTTGATGGTTCCTGAAAGTGCAACTATCCCTGGGTGGTTTTGGTAATTCCTAACAACATATAGCTCATTGAGCTGATACTATTTCAAGATAAATATTTTAGGAAAGCTCAATGATTGGCATGGCATGGATTAGAAATGTGGACCCCTCAAAATGCTAAGGACAAAAGATTGGCTCAAGCTGTAAAGCTCAAGACTCTATATTTTACCTTTTAGTGATCCAAGATCACATTGAGTCCATAGGAGAAGCCAATACTATTAAAAGGGGATGATGTGTTGCTTAATGAGTTACTTGCTCAAAATGCTTAGTGATATGCTCCAAAACCATAAACCACTTTCTCATATCCACATATGTCCCAACCAAAACTCAAACTCGGCCCCATCGAAACTTTCTATCCGACGCCACCGAGTTCAGTTGACATAGCCACTGCCACAAAACCCTAGTCTTTTCGGTCTCACCGATAGGGATCTCGGTCTCACCGAGATGGGATTGCAAACTCTCTGTTTCCCTTCGTAACATTTCGGTCCCACTGAGTTCGCAATGCAAACTCTCTATTTTCCCTTCGTAATGTTTCGGTCCAACCGAGATGAGCGAAACGGTCCCACTGAGTTTGCCTGACCAACTCTCTGGTTAGCTTATTACCAAAATCGGTCCCACCGAGTTTGTGTGATCGGTCTCACCGAGATTACGTTATGCCCTAACCCTAATGAAATTGGTCTCACCGAGTTGACATGTTGGTCCCACCGAAAATCCTAACATTCACATTTTGAACTAAATCGGTCCAACCGGGTTTCATTATTTGGTCCCACCGAGTTTGGTGATTTGTGTCTAACAGTTAGATTTTGTGTGGAGGCTATATATACCCCTCCACCCACTCTTCATTAGTGGGGAGAGCCATCAGAACATGCTTACACTTCCATCATACATTTTCTGAGAAAGAACCGCCTACTCATGTGTTGAGGTCAAGATATTCCATTCCAATCATATGAATCTTGATCTCTAGCCTTCTCCAAGTTGCTTTCCACTCAAATCATCTTTCCACCAAATCCAAAACTATGAGAGAGAGTTGAGTGTTGGGGAGACTATCATTTGAAGCACAAGAGCAAGGAGTTCATCATCAACACACCATTTATTACCTTTTGGAGAGTGGTGTCTCCTAGATTGGTTAGGTGTCACTTGGGAGCCTCCGTCAAGATTGTGGAGTTGAACCAAGGAGTTTGTACGGGCAAGGAGATCACCTACTTTGTGAAGATCTACCCTAGTGAGGCAAGTCCTTCGTGGGCAATGGCCATGGTGGGATAGACAAGGTTGCTTCTTCATGGACCCTTCGTGGGTGGAGCTCTTCGTGGACTCGCGCAACCGTTACCCTTCGTGGGTTGAAGTCTCTATCAACGTGGATGTACGATAGCACCACCTACCTGAACCACGCCAAAAAACTTCGTGTCTATATTGCGTTTGCTCCCTCCAAACTCCTCCCTTTACCTTCATGTGCAATGTTTTACATTCCGCTGCTATACTCTTAGACCTGCATGTGTAGGTTGTTTACTTGACTAGTGCTAAGTTGCTAAAATCTGCCAAGACTTAAAATTGGGAAAAGTCTAGATTTTTATTTGGTTAAGTAGTCTAATCACGCCCCTCTAGACATACTTTCAATCCTACAAGTGGTATCAGAGCTTTAGTCTCCATTTGTCTTGATTTCCATAGCTTTTGGTGATCATAGCCTTGGTTTCACAACCTAGGAGAGTATGACGTCTAGCGAGGGAAATTACCACCGTAGAGGCCCTTACTTTGATGGTACTAATTTTGCTAGTTGGAAGCATAAGATGAAAATGCATATTCTTGGACATAACCCCGCCGTTTGGGCTATTGTGTGTATTGGCTTGCAAGGTGAATTCTTTGATAGGAGAGAACCAAACCGTGAAGCTACCTCGGAAGAGTTGAAGATGTTGCAATACAATGCTCAAGCTTGTGATATTCTCTTCAACGGATTATGCCCTGAAGAATTCAACAAAATCAGCCGTCTTGAGAATGCAAAGGAAATTTGGGATACTTTGATTGATATGCATGAAGGTACCGACTTCGTCAAGGAATCCAAATTGGATGTGCTTCAAAGTCAACTTGACAAGTTCAAAATGAAGGATGGTGAAGGTGTCTTTGAAATGTACTTTAGGCTTGCTCCCATCACAAATGAGATTGTCGGATTAGGAAGTGAAGAGATGACTGATAGATTCATCATCAAGAAAATCCTAAGAGCCTTGGATGGAAAATATGATACTGTGTGCACATTGATCCAAATGATGCCCAATTACAAAGATCTCAAGCCAATAGAAGTCATTGGAAGAATTGTTGCTCATGAGATGTCACTTAAGGATAAGGAAGAGCTTCACAACAAGTCAAGTGGTGCTTACAAAGCCTCATGTGATGTTCCCACATCATCAAGTGAGAAACAAACCTTCAATGAAGAATTGAGCCTAATGGTGAAGAACTTCAACAAGTTCTACAAGAGTAGAAGCAAGGAGAGAAGTTCTAAGTTAAGGTCCTACAATGACAAAAGATCTTTGAGTCGTGAACGTAATTGCTACAATTGTGGAAGACCCGAACACTACTCCAATGAGTGTACGACTCCCTACAAAAGAAGAGAAGATTCTCCCAAAAGAAGAAGTAGAAGAGAAGAATCACCACCAAGAGAGAGAAGGAGTAGAGATGACCATTATGAACGAAGAACATCACGGAGAAGCAAGGATTCAGAAAGGAAGGACAAATCATCAAGGAGCTACACAAAACAAAGACATCAAGCTCATGTAGTTAAAAGGGAAATTCCAGACGACCTATCCCCTGGCGGCTATGCTAGGGTTCCCCTTATCCCCTGGTGGCTACGCTAGGTTCCCCTTGATCCACCCAACTCCACCTAAAACTCACGCTAGATCTTTGCGTAAAGGACTCTGGTGTGATCCCCCGTGTCTGCGCTCATCGAGGATGTGATTGCATGTTGACTGCAGGGAAGGAAACAATGTCCTCGGATGCCACGGCGGTGACGGCGGTGGCGGCGGAACATGCATCTGGAAGATTCAAGGATGATGGGGGTCGTGATCATGGTGCAGTATTAGAGGACAGGTTTGCTGGACTTAACCTCCGTGGGGAGGAAAAAGAGGAATTAGACTTGTCTGGAGAAATTGAAGATCTGATCGCTGAGACAAGATGGGTGGCGATTTTTAGGGTTCACACCCGAAAGCCATTCAGCCATGTGGCTCTTTACAAGGCTATGAGAAACGCATGGATCCCTGAACAGGGGGTGATTTTCAAGGCTAAGAAGGATAATCTCTTCCTGGCTCAGTTTATGTGCTTGGGGGATTGGAATCGTGTTATGAATGGTGGCCCATGGATATTCAGGAACTCAGCTGTTGTTCTGGATGAGTATGATGGATTGATGAACGTAGAAGAATACAAGCTGGATCGTATCCCGGTATGGGTGAGGATTATGGGTCTCCCAGAGGGCCTGATGAAAAAAACTGAGATCGCGGAGAAAATTGCGAAGAAGGTGGGTGTTCCTCCCATCAAGGTCATTATGAGTGAAGGTCATATAAACCCAACGAAATATCTGCGAGCTCGAGTATTTGTTAAACTGGAAACACCCTTGGTCCATTTTGTTCCTCTTACTCTGAAGGAGATTAAGAGATACCCGGTGGAGTATGAAAAACTCCCCGATTTCTGTGATTTTTCCGGGCTGATTGGACACGTAGTAACTGAATGTGGTGATGGCATTCATAGGCCTGAAGATTGTGAATGGGGAGAATGGTTACTTGTTAACTTTGATGCCCCCAATGGCCGAGGCAGGGGGACAGGCAGAGAAGAAAGGACTGCAGGAGATGGCAGGGGCTTTGACAGAAGGGATAGAAACCCTCGAGAGCAGAATCTGAATGAGAACAGAGATATGGAGATGGACTCAAATCAAGGGTCTATTGTACCCAGTGCTCGGAAGAGGTTAATAGGACAGGATGGAAAAGTTAATGGTCCAAATGGTGGCACATCTTGGCTCCCTGGTGCCCCCCACCACCGGGTTTTATCAATGACAAGGTGCAATTGCTGGAAAGCAGTGGAAGTGAGACTATTGATAAGAGCACGATGATCACTCCACAGAAGATTCACGATCCAAAGCGAAGGAGAGCGGAACATGAGGGAGAGACCGCTTCAACCAGCATATCGGCGATACCCCTAGAGGGTGTTCACCGAGACCAATGAAAATGATCAGTTGGAACTGTCAGGGCATCTTGGGGGCCCCGACAGTTCGCTCACTTCTGGATATACAGAGGCGACATGAATCGGATGTGTTTTTCTTGTCCGAGACGCATTTGGATGATGCTAGGGCAGAGGTTTTGATGAAAAGGATGTGGATGGACCATAGAATTACGGTCCCTAGTGTAGATGAAAGGGTGGCTTGCTTTTAGTCTAGAAGAAGGAGGTGAGGATCTACTCCCGGACTGCCACCCTTGATTTCATTGATGTTTCTGTTGAAGAGGACAATGAGGATGTGTGGAGGTTAACAGGGATTTATGGGGAACCAAGCTGGGATAACAAGACTCGCACGTACCAATTACTACGAGATCTTCATGCCCAATCCAGGCTGCCATGGATTGTGATTAGTGATTTTAATGAGATCCTTCTCTCCTTAGAGAGGGTCGGAGGTGCCCCTCGACAACAATCACGTCTTAAAGCCTTTCAGGACGCCTTGTCTGATTGCTCGCTAGAAAACTTGGGGTACGAGGGTGATGTTTTCACGTGGTTCCGTGGGGGACTGCAGGAAAGGCTAGACCATGTAGTGTCAAATGCAGAATGGATGAGGCTACATCCGTGGGCAGGCCTATGCAACTTGGAGCTAGGTAAATCAGATCATAGGCTGATCTATTTAGACACTAACCACCTTGTTGGAGTGGCAGAACATACACCATCCTACGGAAGAAAATTTGAGGCAAGGTGGCTAGCTGAGGAGACTATGGAGGAGATTGTAAAAACAGCATGGCAAAAGGCTGCCGCTCGTAACATTGGACCAGGTGTGGGCGCTAAACTTTCTGCGGTGCACTAGGATATGCACACCTAGAACCGAAGGGTGTTGAAGGAGCCTCGCTCGAGGCTCAGGAAGGCACAGAGAGAGCTCGAATCGCTCTCAAGGGAAACCCCGACTCCTGACATTCGTATGCAGCAGAAGGAGTTGTCTCTATTTATAGAGAATTTGCTTGAGCAAGATGAAATATACTGGATGCAGAGAGGCAAAGTTAGATGGCTTTAGCAAGGAGACCGTAACACTTCTTACTTCCATCAATGTTCTTTGGCTCGTCGACGGAAGAATTTAATTAAAAAGTTGAAAAGCAATAGTAATACTTGGGTAGAAGGAAATGACAACTTGAAGCCGTTGATTCGTGATTACTTTCAGGGTCTTTTTACATCAGATATGGGGGAGGTAGATCAGGGTTTGTTAAATTCTGTAAAACCTGTGGTGACCAATGATATGAATAATATGCTTTTGGCCGAGTATACCAGGGAGGAGGTTTGCAAGGCTTTGTTCCAAATAGGTGATCTGAAGGCCCCGGGCCTAGATGGACTTCACGCTATTTTCTTTAAAAGATTCTGGCACATTGTGGGAGAGGAGTTGACAGATGAGGCGTTGAATGCTATATGTCATAGAAAGATCCATACAGGTTGGAACTCAACGAACGTGACTCTCATACCTAAGGTAAATTCCCTCGAGGTGATAACACAGTATAGACCAATAAGCTTGTGTAACGTGGTCTATAAAATCATTTCGAAAATGATTGCAAATAGACTTAAGCGGATTCTCCCTGACATTATTTCTCCAACACAAAGTGCCTTCGTACCGGGAAGATTAATTACTGATAATGTGTTGGTAGCTTATGAATGTTTTCATGCAATCAAGAAAAAAACTCATGGGTCAAATGGGCTCTATGCGGTAAAGTTGGATATGAATAAAGCTTATGACCGTGTTGAATGGGGCTTTTTGGAGAAGATAATGTTGCAGATGGGGTTTCATGCACAATGGGTGGAGCTCATCATGGAGTGTGTATCCTCAGTAACCTACAGAGTCAGATTTAACAACACCGAAACTGATGAGTTTTCTCCTACAAGAGGCTTGAGGCAGGATGACCCTATATCACCTTATTATTTTTATTGTGTTCTGAAGGTCTCTCAAGTCTGCTTGCTCATGAATAGGAAATGGGTGAATTAGATGGCGTGCGAGTGTGCAGGAAGGCCCCCTCAATCTCGCATCTGTTATTTGCAGACGAATCCCTGATTCTTATGAAGGTGGATACCCATAATGCAGATACTTTAAAAGGAGTTTTGGAGACCTATTGCTCTAGTTCAGGGCAGCTGATCAGTAATGCAAAGTCAAGCATATATTTTAGTCTGAATACAAATGTCCAAACCAGGGAAAATATTTGCAGAGAATTAAATATTGTGACAGAAGCTTTATCTGATACGTATTTGGGCCTACCGACTATGGTAGGGGTGGACAGAAGCGACTGTTTTCAACACTTGATTGATAGAGTTTGTTAGAGGCTGAAGGGGTGGAAAGAGAAAACACTCTTGATGCAAGGTAAAGAGATATTGGTAAAATTAGTTGCCCAAGCGATTCCTTCCTATGCAATGTCAGTTTTCAAACTTCCAAAAGGAATCTGCAAATCTATTACTGATGAAATTGCTGGCTTTTGGTGGGGAGATGATGAAGATAAGAATAAAATGTATTGGTTTGCCTGGTGGAGATTATGCATACCGAAGAAGGAAGGGGGATTAGGGTTTAGGGACTTGCACAGTTTTAATCTTGCTTTACTAGCAAAACAGTGTTGGCGACTAATCCAGAACCCGGATTCTTTATGTGCTCAAGTTTTGAAGGCAAAGTATTACCCAAACGGTGACATTTTGAATGCGGGGCCCAAGAAGAGCTCTTCTTACACTTCGCAGAGCATTGTGGCTGACATTCAGACTTTCAAGAGAGGTTGCATTTGGCATGTTGGATCCGGAGCTAATATTGATATTTGGAATGACCCCTGGATACCATCTAGTGCTACTAGAAAACTGATTACACACAGAGGTGCAACAATGCTATCAAAGGTTGACGAGTTAGTAAATCCACATACGGGACAATGGGACGAATAACTAATCCGGGATATATTTTCACCGGTCGATGTCCATAGGATACTACAGATCCAGTTAAACCCCCACATGGTGGAAGATTTTGTAGCATGGAACTACACACAGTTGGGTACATTCTCCGTGCGATCGGCCTACCATAGAGAATTTGAGCATCAATATGGTTCGCGGTGGAGGCGAGGGGACGGGCAAGGTTTCGAAAATATCAACTCGGTGTGGAAGGACATGTGGAATTTGAAGATACCTGGGAAGATAAAACATTTTGGTTGGAAAGTCCTGCACGGTTCCCTACCTTGCTTCGGTATATTGGCAAATCGCCATATCCCATGCACTGGACAATGCCCAGTTTGCTCAGTTGGAGTAGAAGATATACAACACTGCCTGTTTAACTGCTCGCGAGAAAGATCGGTCTGGGAACAACTTGGCTTGGCGCAAAGCGTACAAGAGGCGATGGCTGAGGACATATCAGGTTCTATCACAATGGAAATCTTGTCTAAACTACAGGGCAATGACCATGAGCTACCAAGGGCAGAACTTGCACTAGTGGCGGCGTGGTACATTTGGTGGTAGCGACAGCAAATCGCCAAAGGTATAGAGGTCCAAGATTTGTTGAAAACGGCTCTAGCGATTAGAGTTCTGACAACGAATTACTTGCGATCAGCGTCTTCCAAGGGCACAACAAGGACAGTTGATCATATTTGGAAGAAGCCAAACCGGGGGATAGTGAAGATTAATGTTGATGCTTCGTTCCAATATGAAACACTCTCGGGTGTGAGTGGTGCAGTGGCCCGGGATGATCGAGGTGATTTTATAGCGGCAGCAAATTGGTACACTCCAGTAGTAACCGGGGTGGACAGCGCTGAACTAATGGCTATCAGGAATGGCCTCTACCTAGCAGCCAATATCGGGTGTAACACTGTTGTTCTGGAGTCAGACTCTTCATTCATGGTGGACTTGATGAACCAAATTTATGATTATATGGGGCCGGATGTAGCTATCATCATGGAGTGCAAGCAACTAATGAAGGACTTCGTGTCAGTATCATTCAAGCACTGCTATAGAGAAGCTAACCATGTGGCGGATGAACTAGCAAAGAACGCTTTCATGAAAAGGGTTTCTGGGTTTTGGGACGTGATCCCTGACTTTATTTCCAATCTCATTGTAAACGACATGTCTATTGTTTGAGAAATAAAGTCTTATTTGTGGTAAAAAAAAGGCATCAAGCTCATGTTGGTGAATGGGTATCCGGCTCCGACTCCGACAATCACTCTGAGAGAAGTTATCACTCCAACTCCGAATATACTCAAGATGAAGGTGTTGCCGGTCTGGCACTTGTGTCAACCAACTCCTACGACATATTTGAGTCACCAAATGAAGGAATTGGAAGATGCTTCATGGCTAAAGGCCCAAAGGTATCACACCCCGAGTATGTTGATTTCAATAGTGATGAAGATGATTTGCTAGGTGATGATGATTTACTTGTTAACAATTCTAGTGATGAAAACTATGCTGAACTTCCTATTAATCATGCTAATCAAGATAAAACGAATGACAATGATAAGAAGGAAATTGAGCGTCTAACTAAAGAACTAAACACTCTTAAGTTAGCTCATGAAACTACCTTGGAAAATCATCGAGAGCTTTTAAAGACTCATGAAAAGTTATGCTTTGAAAAGCTCAACCTTGAGCAAGAGCATGGGTTCTTTAAAGCGATCAATGATGATCTTCGCAAGAAAAGTTCTTCTTACATTACCAAGCATTTACTCTTGTCTACTTACATGCCACAAGTTAAATCTAGCAACAAGAGTAAGAAAGATTCTTCTTCTAGTAGTAACAATAATCATGCTAAATCCAATGTAGTTGCTTCTAGTAGTTCTCTTGATTCCACTAATGATTCTCTTAGCCAAGTTACACTTGAGCAAGAAAATAGCTTATTGAAGGGAATTATAGAGAAAGGTGTTTACAAGATCCTTGCTGGCAGTAAGCAATTTTAGGAAATTGTACTCAAGCAAGGAGGACACCGGAAGAATCAAGGAATTGGTTTTGAACGAAAGTTCAATGCCAATGGAGTTGAGTGGGAAGAAGATCAATACCCCAATACGAAGTTTGTTCCTCAACAAGAGAAGTATGATCCTACTTCTTTCCAAGGAACACAAGCTCAAGATGACCTCCCACCACAAGACCACAAGCAAAATGGCAAGGACAAGCTTCAAGAGGAGATTGATGCATTTGAAGAAGCTCCCAAGGCCTTGGTCAAGTGGGTTCCCAAGACTACATCAAGTTCCACTTCATCAAGTACGACTACAACTCCAAGGATTCCATCAAGATGGTGTGGATCCCGAAGAAAAAGAACTAGAGTTCTTGAGGGTGACTCCACCAACATACTTCACTCATATCTTTTGGCAAGGACATGTGCAAACAACTTCAGAGGCAGCCACTAGAGCAAGGAAGAAGAAAACCTCAGACTCTGAGGATGAATACTATGTGGCTGTTGAGGATGAGGCCATCTCAAACAAGAAAGTCCTAAATAAGGAATATAGCATAGCTGCTACAACAAAGCCAGGGATGCACAAGAAGGCACCTGCCAAGAGAATGCCAACATCCAAGACTAGGAAAGCAGCCTTGGAAGAAACTATGGAGTTCACTCTTGAACCCAAAGAGGCTGGAGAAGGCAAGAAGAGAAAGGAGAGGGTCAAGAAGACCACTGCCAAAATCCTAGGGAGATCATCCATGTTTAAGGATCCAGTAGGAGAAGAGGAAGAGGAAGAGGATGCTCCAGCACCCAAAGCTCAGAAGCTTATGGGAGATGCTATTAAGTCAGGGGTGATACGTCTCCAACGTATTTATAATTTTTGATTGCTCCATGGTATATTATCTACTGTTTCGGACATTATTGAGCTTTATTATCCACTTTTATATTATTTTTGGGACTAACTTATTAACCGGAGGCCCAACCCAGAATTGCTGTTTTTTGCCTGTTTTAGGGTTTCGAAGAAAAGGAATATCAAATGGAGTCCAAATGGAATGAAACCTTCAGGAACGTGATTTTCTCAATGAACAAGACCCAGGAGACTTGGACCCTATGTCAGGAAACAACAGAGGAGGCCACAAGGTAGGGGGGCGCCTACCCCCCAGGCACGCCTCCACCCTCGTGGGCCCCCTGTTGCTCCACTGACGTACTCCTTCCTCCTATATATACCTACGTACCCCCAAATGATCAGATATGGAGCCAAAACCCTAATTCCACCGCAGCAACTTTCTGTATCCATGAGATCCCATTTGGGGCCTGTTCCGGAGCTCCGCCGGAGGGGGCATCGATCACGGAGGGCTTCTACATCATCACCATAGCCCCTCCGATGAAGTGTGAGTAGTTCACCTCAGACCTACGGGTCCATAGTTATTAGCTAGATGGCTTCTTCTTTCTTTTTGGATCTCAATACAATGTTCTCCCCCTCTCTTGTGGAGATCTATTCGATGTAATCTTCTTTTTGTGGTGTGTTTTTTCAGACCGATGAATTGTGGGTTTATGATCAAGTCTATCTATGAATAATATTTCAATCTTCTCTGAATTCTTTTATGTATGATTGGTTATCTTTGCAAGTCTCTTCAAATTATCAGTTTGGTTTGGCCTACTAGATTGATCTTTCTTGCAATGGGAGAAGTGCTTAGCTTTGGGTTCAATCTTGTGGTGTCCTTTCCCAGTGATAGTAGGGGCAGCAAGGCACATATTGTATTGTTGCCATTGAGGATAACAAGATGGGGTTTTCATCATATTGCATGAGTTTATCCCTCTACATCATGTCATCCTGCTTAAGGCGTTACTCTGTTTTCATGAAATTAATACTCTAGATGCATGATGGATAGCGGTCGATGAGTGGAGTAGTAGTAGTAGATGCAGGCAGGAGTCAGTCTACTTGTCTCGAACATGGTGCCTATATACATGATCATACCTAGATATTCTCATAACTATGCTCAATTCTGTCAATTGCTCAATAGTAATTCGTTCACCCACCGTAGAATACTTATGCTCTTGAGAGAAGCCACTAGTGAAACCTATGGACCACGGGTCTATCTTCATCATATTAATCTTCCAATACTTAGTAATTTCCTTTGCTTTTTTACTTTGCTTTTATTTTACTTTGCATCTTTATCATAAAAATACCAAAAATATTATCTTATGATATCTATCAGATCTCACTCTCGTAAGTGGCCGTGTAGGGATTGACAACCCCTTATCGCGTTGGTTGCGAGGATTTATTTCTTTTGTGCAGGTATGAGGGAGTCGCGCGTAGCCTCCTACTAGATTGATACCTTGGTTCTCAAAAACTGGGGGAAATACTTACACTACTTTGCTACATCATCCATTCCTCTTTGGGGAAAACCAACGCAGTGCTCAAGAGGTAGCAAGAAGGATTTCTGGCGCCGTTGCCGGGGAGTCTACGCAAAAGTCAATATACCAAGTACCCATCACAATCCCTATCTCCCGCATTACATTATTTGCCATTTGCCTCTCGTTTTCCTCTCCCCCACTTCACCCTTGCCGTTTTATTCGCCCTCTCTCTCTCTATCCTCCCTCTCTTTCTCTATTTGCCTCTTTTTGCCCTTTGCACCTTCTACCATTATGTCTGAAATTGGGGAAATTATTGTCGATATGGAAAATAATAATATCATGAAAAATTCTGATGCTCCTACTAAAGAACCACCCATCTTACATACAAAAAAATTCCGTGTTGGTAGTGGTAATATTATTGGAAAAGGAGTTATTCAAGATTTCTTTACTTGTGTCGGTGCTTTACCTTCTATGGGTAGTTCTATCCTTCACGGAACTTGTAGTCTTGCAGACGCTATTGCCAGGCTTGTAGTTGAACTTGAAAGACAATTCATGCACAAGCATCCTTGCATACAAAGGATTTTCCTAGAATTTTCTAATATTGAGCATTCTTCTGTTAAGCGTGCCGCTACTATCTTTTTGGCTCATGAGTTTAGATTCATAATAAAAGAGGCCAAAGAAATATTTGCGCATTATAGGGTGGACGCTTGCCGTCCTCCCATAGAGTCTATCCTTTTTTATCAAGAAGAAATAATGCGTTTTCAATCTCTAGACTATGTTTCTTTCAATGAAAATCTTAGAAAAAGGGTTCCTTCCAATGTTTTAGTTGATAGAATTTCTGAGCTTAATGATGATTTGGCCATTCGAAATAATGAACTAGGATATTCTCTTGAATATAGGCTCACAAAGTTCTGTCAAAAGAATGCTTACAATGATGAATTGGTTGTGCAATACGAAGGACAAAAGGAGGAACCTATACCTCCCAAGGTTGATCTTGGGGACTTTTGCCCCATTAAATTTAGCCCTTTTGATTACTTTTGCTTTCCTCAAAGAAAACTTTCTGCTGAACGTAGAGAATATGAAATGAGTTTTAATGATCTATCTTATTATTATGGCAATACCTAGATCTATCCTTGCTTTTTATGCCCAGCTAGGGGCGTTAAATGATAGCGCTTGTTGGGAGGCAACCCAATTTTATTTTTATTCCTTGCTTTTTGCTCCTGTTTAGTAATAAATAATTTATCTAGCCTATGTTTAGTTTGTGTTTTTTGTGCTTAATTAGTGTTTGTGCCAAGTAGAACCGTTGGGAAGACTTGGGGAAAGTCTTGTTAATCTTGCTGTAAAAAACAGAAACTTTAGCGCTCACGATAAATGCTGACATTTTTATTTGAAAAGTGATATTTAGTTAATTGTTTTTTAAGATGATTAATAGATAATTTCCTCACGTCCAGAAATTTATTTTAGAATTTTTGGAGTTCCATATATTGCGCTAGCTACAGATTACTACAGACTGTTCTGTTTTGACAGTTTCTGTTTTTAGTGTGTTGTTTGCTTATTTTGATGAATCTATGGCTAGTAAAATAGTTTATAAACCATAGAGAAGTTGGAATATAGTAGTTTTAACACCAATATAAATAAATAATGAGTTCATTACAGTACCTTGAAGTGTTCTTTTGTTTTCTTTCGCTAACGGAGCTCATGAGATTTTCTACTTTAAGTTTTGTGTTGTGAAGTTTTCAAGTTTTGGGTAAAGATTTGATGGATTATGGAAGAAGGAGTGGCAAGAGCCTAAGCTTGGGGATGCCCATGGCACCCCCAAGATAATCTAAGGACACCTAAAAGCCAAAGCTTGGGGATGCCTCGAAAGGCATCCCCTCTTTTCGTCTACTTCTATCGGTAACTTTACTTGGAGCTATATTTTTATTCACCACATGATATGTGTTTTGCTTGGAGCGTCTTGTATGATTTGAGTCTTTGATTTTTAGTTTACCACAATAATCCTTGCTGTACACACCTTTTGAGAGAGCTATACATGATTTGGAACTTGTTAGAATACTCCATGCGCTTCACTTATATCATTTGAGTTATATAGTTTTGCTCTAGTACTTCACTTATATCTTTAGAGCACGGTGGTGGATTTGTTTTATAGAAACTATTGGTCTCTCATGCTTCACTTAGATTATTTTGAGAGTCTTAAATAGCATGGTAATTTGCTTAAATAATCCTAATATGCTTGAAATTCAAGAATAATAAAAGAACTTCCTTATGAGTGTGTTGAATGCTATGAGAAGTTTGATGCTTGATAATTTTTTTGAGATATGAAGATTGTGATATTAGAGTTAAGCTAGTTGAGTAGTTGTGAATTTCAGAAATACTTGTGTTAAAGTTGTGATTCCCGTAGCATGCACGTATGGTGAACCGTTATGTGATGAAGTCGGAGCATGATTTATTTTTTTGATTGTCTTCCTTATGAGTGGCGGTCAGGGACGAGCGATGGTCTTTTCCTACCAACCTATCCCCCTAGGAGCATGAGCGTAATACTTTGCTTTGATAACTTGTAGATTTTTGCAATAAGTATATGAGTTCTTTATGACTAATGTTGAGTCCATGGATTATACGCACTTTTCTCGCCCTTCCACCTTTGCTAGCCTCTCTAATACCTCGCACCTTTCGCCGGTATCATACACCCACCATATACCTTCCTCAAAACAGCCACCATACCTACCTATTATGGCATTTCCATAGCCATTCCGAGATATATTGCCATGCAATTTTCCACCGTTCCGTTTATTATGACACACTCCATCATTGTCATATTGCTTAGCATGATCATGTAGTTGACATCGTATTTGTGGCAAAGCCACCATTCATAATTCTTACATATGTGTCACTTTTGATTCATTGCACATCCCGGTACACCGCCGGAGGCATTCATATAGAGTCATATTTTGTTCTAAGTATCGAGTTGTAATTCTTGAGTTGTAAGAAAAATAAAAGTGTGATGATCATCATTATTAGAGCATTGTCCCAGTGAGGAAAGGATGATGGAGAATATGATTCTCCCACAAGTCGAGATGAGACTCCGGACGAAAAATAAAAAAAAGGGGAAGAGAAAGAAAAGAGGCCATAAAAAAGAGAAAAGGCCTAAATAAAAAAATGAGAGAAAAAGAGAGAAGGGACAATGTTACTATCCTTTTACCACACTTGTGCTTCAAAGTAGCACCATGATATTCATGATAGAGAGTCTCCTATGTTATGACTTTCAAATACTAGTGGGAAATTTTCATTATAGAACTTGGCTTGTATATTCCAATGATGGGCTTCCTCAAAATGCCCTAGGTCTTCATGAGCAAGCAAGTTGGATGCACACCCACATAGTTTCTTTTGTTGAGCTTTCATATACTTATAGCTCTAGTGCATCCGTTGCATGGCAATACCTACTCACTCACATTGATATCTATTGATGGACATCTCCATAGCCCATTGAAACGCCTAGTTGATGTGAGACTATCTTCTCCCTTTTTGTCTTCTCCACAACCACCATTCTATTCCACTTATAGTTCTATATCCATGGCTCATGCTCATGTATTGCATGAAGATTGAAAAAGTTTGAGAACACCAAAAGTATGAAACAATTGCTTGGCTTGTCATCGGGGTTGTGCATGATTTAAATATTTTGTGTGGTGAAGATGGAGCATAGCCAGACTATATGATTTTGTAGGGATAACTTTCTTTGGCCATGCTATTTTGAGAAGACATGATTGCTTTGTTAGTATCCTTGAAGTATTATTATTTTTATGTCAATATTAAACTTTTATCTTGAATCTTTCGGATCTGAATATTCATACCACAATTAGGAAGAATTACATTAAAATTATGCCAAGTAGCACTCCACATCAAAAATTCTGTTTTTATCATTTACCTACTCGAGGACGAGCAGGAATTAAGCTTGGGGATGCTTGATACGTCTCTAACGTATCTATAATTTTTGATTGCTCCATGCTATATTATCTACTGTTTTGGACATTATTGGGCCTTATTATTCACTTTTATATTATTTTTGGGACTAACCTATTAATCGGAAGCCCAACCCAGAATTGCTGTTTTTGCCTATTTTAGGGTTTCAAAGAAAAGGAATATCAAACGGAGTCCAAACGGAATGAATCCTTTGGGAACGTGATTTTCTCAACGAACAAGACCCAGGAGACTTGGACCCTACGTCAAGAAACAACAGAGGAGGCCACGAGGTAGGGGCGCGCCTACCCCCCCCCCCCCCCCAGGCGCACCCTCCACCCTTGTGGGCCCCCTGTTGCTCCACCGACGTACTCCTTCCTCCTATATATACCTACGTACCCCCAAACGATCAGATACGGAGCCAAAACCCTAATTCCACCGCCGCAACTTTCTGTATCCACGAGATCCCATCTTGGGGCCTGTTCCGGAGCTCCGCCGGAGGGGGCATTGATCATAGAGGGCTTCTACATCATCACCATAGCCCCTCCGATGAAGTGTGAGTAGTTCACCTCAGACCTACGGGTCCATAGTTATTAGCTAGATGGCTTCTTCTCTCTTTTTGGATCTCAATACAATGTTCTCCCCCTCTCTTGTGGAGATCTATTCGATGTAATCTTCTTTTTGCGGTGTGTTTGTTGAGACGATAAATTGTGGGTTTATGATCAAGTCTATCTATGAATAATATTTGAATCTTCTCTGAATTCTTTTATGTATGATTGGTTATCTCTGCAAGTCTCTTCGAATTATCAGTTTGGTTTGGCCTACTAGATTGATCTTTCTTGAAATGGGAGAAGTGCTTAGCTTTGGGTTCAATCTTGCGGTGTCCTTTCCCAGTGATAGTAGGGGCAGCAAGGCACGTATTGTATTGTTGCCATCGAGGATAACAAGATGGGGTTTTCATCATATTGCATGAGTTTATCCCTCTACATCATGTCATCCTGCTTAAGGCGTTACTCTGTTTTCATGAAATTAATACTCTAGATGCATGCTGGATAGCGGTCGATGAGTGGAGTAATAGTAGTAGATGCAGGCAGGAGTCGGTCTACTTGTCTCGGACGTGGTGCCTATATAGATGATCATACCTAGATATTCTCATAACTATGCTCAATTCTGTCAATTGCTCAACAATAATTCGTTCACCCACCGTAGAATACTTATGCTCTTGAGAGAAGCCACTATTGAAACCTATGGCCCCCGGGTCTATCTTCATCATATTAATCTTCCAATACTTAGTAATTTCCTTTGCTTTTTACTTTGCTTTTATTTTACTTTGCATCTTTATCATAAAAATACAAAAAATATTATCTTATCATATCTATCAGATCTCACTCTCGTAAGTGGTCATGTAGGGATTGACAACCCCTTATCACGTTGGTTGTGAGGATTTATTTGTTTTGTGCAGGTACGAGGGACTCACGCGTAGCCTCCTACTGTATTGATACCTTGGTTCTCAAAAACTAAGGGAAATACTTATGCTACTTTGCTGCATCATCCCTTCCTCTTCGGGGAAAACCAACACAGTGCTCAAGAGGTAGCAGGGGCTGCAACGTCAAAGCCCAAGTCTGCTCCCAAAGCTCAAGATCAGAAGTCAAAGCCCAAGAGAAACACTAGAAGTATTCCTGCTGAAGAGAAGAACAAGGCCCCAGTGCCTCAAGCTGAAGATGATGATGATGAGTCTCTTGTTTTGAGGAAGTTGAAACCCAAGATCCTAGACCACAATGATGCTCATCTAGCGGCTGAAGACATGCACATCAGAAAAGATGCTGGACTGAGATTGTGGAGACAGTTTGATCCCTATGCTGTTAGGAGAAGGATTGTAGTTGATTACAGATTTCATACAAAAGAACAACAAGACTTCTACAAGACAATTTTGCTTGACAAGAAGCCCATTGTTTGTGACATGAGATGGGTTGATTGGGAATACATCAAGGAGAATGAAGATCACTTCCCAGGAGTATATGACAGCTTCAAAGCATGTGGAGTAGATGAGTTTTTTGGACAAAAGCTCACAAAATGGAATGATGAGCTGATCATGCAGTTTTACTCCACTGCCCACTTTTACCCAGATGGGAAGATCATATGGATGCCTGAAGGTACTAGGTACCAATCCACTGTTGAAGAATGGGCCAAGTTGATCAATGCCCTAGAGGAACATGAGGATGACTTGGATGTGTATGCCAAGAAGAAGAAAGACCACAACACTATGGCAAACATGTACAAGGAGATCCGAGATAAAGCTTTGGAGACTCACAAGCTTGGATCTGTACATTACTTGTTATCTGGTCTGCCTACCATCAACTGGATCCTAAGGCACACATTGCTACCCAAGTCTGGAGATCACAAGATGGTTAGAGGACATTCCATCAACATGCTGAAAATCTTTGATGTCCCTCAGAAGTTTAAAAGTCATGAGCCTGATTGTAGAGACAATCAAAAGGACAGCTGCTAACCAAAAGAGAAGCTGTGGGTATGCTCCACATATTCAGGAGCTCATCAATTCTAAGATGGGCATAGGAACATACTTGTTGGACAAGGAGCATCTACCCCTATATCCTGAATATGAAGACAATGAAGTTGTCATGAATGAGAATGAACTGTCATCAGCTCAAGCACAAGAGAAGAGAGCCAAAGCTAAGGCAGAGAAGGCTGCAAGGATGCCAAGTTCAGAAGAAGCATCTCAGGTGTTCCTCAAGTCAAAACAAGATCAATTGGGCTATCTGATTCAAGATACACTGAGGATTGAGAAGGGTTTGGCCACCCTGACTCAGAATCAGGAGAGCCTGGAGAGGATTGTTGAAACAAAATTTTATGATCTTGACCACAAGGTAACTGAGATACAAAGTGCAGTTGAGCAGCTCTAGGAGGAAGCAGAAGAGAGGAAAGGGAAGGCAACTACTGATGCTTTTCAGCGTGTGCCACGAGGTCAGAGGTCTGCCGCAGTGCCAGTACCAGTTTCTAGAACTACTTTGTCAACACCAGCAGCTATAGCCTCAGTACCACCTCCAGCAACCACTCCACTAGCTCCAACTACATCGACAGATGCCTTCGTCCTTGGAGTTATCTCTACACCACCTCCCGAAGACTGAGCCTGAGTGACGCATAGCACTATGCATTTTCAAACTTTTTGGTAACTTGTTGCCAAAGGGGGAGAAATATGTATAGATCATAGGCTTCGAGAGAAAGTGTTTTTCTTTTTATCTCTCTTGCTTTTGGTTGAACCTTTTTTTGCGCTTTCCTTGGTTGATACACTATGTCTTTATCCGTGTGAGATACTTGTTTGATCATGTGATTGATCAGATGCTACCTTAATGCTTGCTTGGATGATATTATCTCTTATATTCCATATATGATAATTCACTTTGCTTGGTGATGAGTGCATGTTTTTAATGTTTATCATTCTAAGCGCTCCACCAAGATGTATGTGACATGGAAGAGTGACCCATGATCCTAATCGATTGTGCATTTGCATTCAAAAGAAAATTTTAGATAATGCACAAATTTAGGGGGAGCTCTTGCTTATAACATACCTCTCAAAGTGACGATGCATTTCAATCTTATTATCATTTGTTGAAGCTTTGATCTATATGTTGTCATCAATTGCCAAAAAGGGGGAGATTGAAAGTGCAACTATTCCTAGGTGGTTTTGGTAATTCCTAACAACATATAGCTCATTGAGCTAATACTATTTCAAGATAAATATTTCAGGAAAGCTCAATGATTGGCATGGCATGGAATAGAAATGTGGACCCCTCAAAATGCTAAGGACAAAATATTGGCTCAAGATCTAAAGCTCAAGACTCTACATTTTACCTTTTAGTGATCCAAGATCACATTGAGTCCATAGGAGAAGCCAATACTATTAAAAGGGGATGAGGTGTTGCTTAATTAGTTACTTGCTCAAAATTCCTAGTGATATGCTCCAAAACCCTCAACCACTTTCTCATATCCACATATGTCCCAAACCAAAAGTCAAACTCGGCCCCACCGAAACTTTCTATCCGGCGCCACCGAGTTCAGTTGACATAGCCACTGCCACAAAACCCTAGTCTTTTCGGTCTCACGGATAGGGATCTCGGTCTCACTGAGATGGGATTGCAAACTCTCCGTTTCCCTTCGTAACATTTCAGTCCAACCGAAATGAGCGATCGGTCCCACTGAGTTCGCAATGCAAACTCTCTGTTTCCCCTTCGTAACGTTTCGGTCCAACTGAGATGAGCGAAACGGTCCCACCGAGTTTGCCTGACCAACTCTCTGGTTAGCTTATTACCAAAATCGGTCCCACCGAGTTTGTGTAATATCGAGATTACGTTATGCCCTAACCCTAATGAAATCAGTCTCACCGAGTTAACATGTCGGTCCCACCGAAAATCCTAACGTTCACATTTTGAACTAAATCGGTCCAACCGAGTTTCATTATTCGGTCCCACCGTGTCAGTGTTCTGGGAACGGGGGTCCCCAGACTTGCCTGCCCGCGGCCCGCAGCGTGGCTCCTCCAGCGGCCCCGTACGGCCCATCTTCACTAGCAAACACCCAAGACCCTCGCGAGGGGCCAAACCTCATGAGGCGGACGGTGCAAGACCTCCTCGAGGGCGGCCTCACCAGGCTGGCTCGCGAGGAGCGGAGAGATCAAGGCAAGGCGAACCTCGCGAGGTTCCAATGATGTAAGCCATGACGATCAAGCCAGGCGGGCGCCAGGCGGGTGCCAGTGCGCACAGTGTCCTCGTTTCCTCTTTGGTGCTAAGGAGGGAAGTGTAGGTGAGGAGTTCCAAGGCATCAGGCAAATGTTTCCATATCGGTGCAACGAGACCAAGACCAGCAGGACGGCAGGAAGGAGGTCACCGTGGAGCCCAAGACGGCGTCACCACCAGAGCCTTTGGCAGGCAAAGACTACTTTTGTTAGGATAGCTTGTACTAGCTGTCCCCCTTCAAATTGGTCGTTGTGGGATCCCTTCCCGCTCAATATTTGGGAAGAGGACCAGGGCCTCTAAATAGGACTATCCACCACCATAGCTAGGGTTCAGATCTTGGATCGAAGCCATTCCATCCATAGCCTCACACTAGTTCACCAGGCACAAGAACACCTCTCCTCAGGAGGCTGTTCTTCCCTTATAACTGTTCATCCTCAGCCCAAGAGGCAATCCACCACACCACACTGGAGTAGGGTATTACACCATAACGGTGGCCCGAACCAGTAAAAATCTTGTGTCTCATGTTCGTTGGGTTCGTCAAGCTAGGCCGTGAGATCGTTGAGTGTGCGAGCTAGAGAGGAGGGAGATCTTTGTGCACACCCCAGTGTTTGAACCTTAAAGGTTTTGCCGGAACCAGAAATCCGACACACCAAGTTTGGTGATTTGTGTGTAACGGTTAGATTTTGTGTGGAGGCTATATATACCCCTCCACCCACTCTTCATTCGTGGGGAGAGCCATCAGAACATGCCTACACTTCCATCATACATTTTCTGAGAAAGAACCACCTACTCATGTGTTGAGGTCAAGATATTCCATTCCAATCATATGAATCTTTATCTCTAGCCTTCTCCAAGTTGCTTTCCACTCAAATCATCTTTCAACCAAATCCAAATCTGTGAGAGAGAGTTGAGTGTTGGGGAGACTATCATTTGAAGCACAAGAGCAAGGAGTTCATCATCAACACACCATTTATTACCTTTTGGAGAGTGGTGTCTCCTAGATTGGTTAGGTGTCACTTGGGAGCCTCCGTCAAGATTGTGGAGTTGAACCAAGGAGTTTGTACGGGCAAGGAGATCGCCTACTTCGTGAAGATATACCCTAGTGAGGCAAGCCCTTCGTGGGCGATGGCCATGGTGGGATAGACAAGGTTGCTTCTTCGTGGACCCTTCGTGGGTGGAGCCCTCCGTGGACTCGCGCAACCGTTACCCTTCATGGGTTGAAGTCTCCATCGACGTGGATGTACGATAGCACCACCTATCGGAACCACGCCAAAAAATCTTCGTGTCTACATTGTGTTTGCTCCCTCCAAACTCCTCCCTTTACCTTCATGTGCAATGTTTTACATTTCACTGCTATACTCTTAGACTTGCATGTGCAGGTTGTTTACTTGACTATTGCTAAGTTGCTAAAATTTGTCAAGACTTAAAATTGGGAAAAGGCTAGATTTTTATTTGGTAAAGTAGTCTAATCACCCCCCTCTAGACATACTTTCGATCCTACAGTTCCATAGTATACCCTTTTATCATCTTCATTTATAGTCTTGCACTCTATTCAAACAGAGCTGTTATGATATGAGGTCATCTGATCATGTTCCTCGGTGTAGAACGTGTATCCGTTTATGTCATATGGTTGGTACGTCAACACCGTAGGTGATGGCTTTTGTGCCAACCACGTAGCAATGTCATCGATGGATCCTTGTACCAAACGATTCTTCAGCCATTCGGGGCAGTTCTTACTGTGCTCCTTCATCTCCACATTTGATGAAGGCACCATTGGTAAGAAGCTTTGGTGTATCTCCACCAAGTGTTCTTCGGCATAAGCGCTGAGAACTAGGCTGTTAAGCAGGACCGTCAAATGGGCTTTCTCTCCCAATTCTCCGGGTGCAGCCATTTGCGTGCCAGCAAGGACCGGCTTACTGCTACCTCTTGAGCATGTGTTGGTTTTCCCCTGAAGAGGAAAGGGTGATGCAGCAAAGTAGCGTAAGTATTTCCCTCAGTTTTTGAGAACCAAGGTATCAATCCAGTAGGAGACTACACGCAAATCGCCTAGTACCTGCACAAACAATCAAGAACCTTGCAACCAACGCGATAAAGGGGTTGTCAATCCCTTCACGACCACTTGCAAAAGTGAGATCTAGTAAAGATAATAAGATAAATATTTTTGGTATTTTTGTTGTATAGATTGAAAAGTAAAGATTGCAAAATAAATAATAAACTAGAATTATAGATCGGAAACTTATATGATGTAAAGTAGACCCGGGGGGCATAGGTTTCACTAGTGGCTTCTCTCAAGATAGCATATATTACGGTGGGTGAACAAATTACTACCGAGCAATTGATAGAAAAGTGCATAGTTATGAGAATATCTAGGCATGATCATGAACATAGGAATCACGTCCGTGTCAAGTAGACCGAAACGATTCTGATTCTACTACTATTACTCCACACATCGACTGCTATCCAACATGCATCTAGAGTATTAAGTTCATAAGAACGGAGTAACGCATTAGGCAAGATGACCTGATGAAGAGGGATAAAGTCAAGCAATATGATATAAACCCCATATTTTTATCCTCGATGGAAACAATACAAGTCAATATGTGCCGGTTCCCTTTCTGTCACTGGGATCGAGCACCACAAGATTGAACCCAAAGCTAAGCACTTCTCCCATTGCAAGAAAGATCAATCCAGTAGGCCAAACTAAACCGATAATTCGAAGAGACTTGCAAAGATATCAAATCATGCATATAAGAATTCAGAGAAGAATCAAATATGTTTCATAGATAATCTTGATTATAAACCCACAATTCATCGGATCTCGGCAAACACACCGCAAAAAGTATTACATCGAATAGATCTCCAAGAACATCAAGGAGAACTTTCTATTGAGAACCAAAGAGAGAGAAGAAGCCATCTAGCTAATAACTATGGACCCGAAGGTATGTGGTAAACTACTCACACATCATTAGAGAGGCTATGGTGTTGATGTAGAAGCCCTCCGTGATCGAATCCCCCTCCAGCAGATCATCGGAAAAGGCCCCAGGATGGGATCTCACGGGTATAGAAGGTTGGGCGGTGGAAAAGTGGTTTCGTGGCTAACCTGGATATTTTTAGGGTATATGAGTATATATAGGTGAAAGAAGTAGGTCGGTGGAGCTATGAGGGCCCCACGAGGGTGGGGGCGCGCCTACCCCCTAGGCGCGCCTCCTGCATCGTGGCTGCCTCGTTGCGTCTCTGACTTCCACTCCCAGTCTCCTGGATTGCATTTGTTCCAAGAAAGATCCTCGCGAAGGTTTCGTTTCGTTTGGATTCCGTTTGATATTCCTTTTCTGCGAAACAATGAAATAGGCAAAAAAAACAACAATTTGCACTGGGCCTTTGGTTAATAGGTTAGTCCCAAAAATAATGTAAAAGAGTATATTAAATCCCATTAAACATCCAAAACAGATAATATAATAGCATGGAACAATCAAAAATTATAGATACGTTGGATACGTATTAGCATCCCCAAGCTTAATTCCTGCTCGTCCTCGAGTAGGTAAATGATAAAAACAGAAATTTTGATGTGGAATGCTACCTAACATAATTTTCAATGAAATTCTCTTTATTGCGGCATGAATGTTTAGATCCAAAAGATTCTAGACAAAAGTTTAATATTGACATAAAAATAATAAAACTTCAAGCATGCTAACCAAGCAATTATGTCTTATCAAAATAACATAGCCAAAGAAAGCTTATCCCTACAAAATCATGTAGTTTGGCCATGCTTCATTTTCGTCAAACAAAATGCTCCCATCATGCACAACCCCGATGACAAGCCAAGCAATTGTTTCATACTTAGCCTTTTCAAACTCTTTCAACTTTCACGCAATATATGAGCGTGAGCCGTGGACATAGCACTATGGGTGGAATAGAATATGATGATGGAGGTTGTGTGAGAAGACAAAAAAGGAGAAAGTCTCACATTGACGCGGCTAATCAACGAGCTATGGAGATGCCCATCAAATGATGTCAATGCAAGGAGTATGGATTGCCATGCAACAGATGCACTAGAGCTATAAATATATGAAAGCTCCACAAAAGAAACTAAGTGGGTGTGCATCCAACTTGCTTGCTCGCGAAGACCTAGGGCATTTTGAGGAAGCCCATCATTGGAATATACAAACCAAGTTCTATAATCAAAAATTCCCACTAGTATATGAAAGTGACATAATAAGTGACTCTCTATCATGAAGATCATGGTGATACTTTGAAGCACAAGTGTGGAAAAAGGATAGTAACATTGCCCCTTCTCTCTTTTTCTCTCATTTTTTTATTTGGGCCTTTTTTCTCTTCTTTTTTTATGGCCTCTTTTTTCGTCCGGAATCTCATCCGGACTTGTGGGGGAATCATAGTCTCCATCATCCTTTCCTCACATGGGACAATGCTCTAATAATGAAACTCATCACACTTTTATTTACTTACAACTCAAGAATTACAACTCGATACTTAGAAAAAAAATATGACTCTATGTGAATGCCTCCGGCGGTGTACCGGGATGTGCAATGAATCAAGAGTGACATGTATGAAAGAATTATGAAGGTGGCTTTGCCACAAATACGATGTCAACTTCATGATCATGCAAAGCAATATGAAAATGATGGAGTGTGTCATAATTAACGGAACGGTAGAAAGTTGCATGGCGATATATCTCGGAATGGCTATGGAAATGCCATAATAGGTAGGTATGGTGGTTGTTTTTAGGAAGATATAAGGAGGCTTATGTGTGATAGAGCATATCATATCACGGGGTTTGGATGCACCGGCGAAGTTTGCACGAACTCTCAAGGTGAGAAAGGGCAATGCACGGTACCGAAGAGGCTAGCAATGATGGAAGGGTGAGAGTGCGTATAATCCATGGACTCAACATTAGTCATAAAGAACTCACATACTTATTGCAAAAATCTACAAGTCATCAAAACCAAGCACTACGTGCATGCTCCTAGGGGGATAGATTGGTAGGAAAATACCATCGCTCGTCCCCGACCGCCACTCATAAGGAAAGCAATCGAAGAACACCTCATGCTTCAAATTTGTCACACAACGTTTACCATACGTGCATGCTACAGGACTTGCAAACTTCAACACAAGTACTTCTCAATTCCACAATTACTCAACTAGCACAACTCTAAGATTACCTTCTTTATATCTCAAAACAACTATCAAGTATCAAACTTCTCATAGTATTTAATGCACTCTATATGAAAGTTTTTATTATACCCATCCTGGATGCCTATCATATTAAGACTAATTTTATAGCCAAAGCAAATTACCATGCTATTCTAAAAGACTCTCAAAATAATATAAGTGAAGCATGAGAGATCAATAATTTCTACAAAATAAAACCACCACCGTGCTCTAAAAAGGTATAAGTGAAGCACTAGAGCAAAATTATCTAGCTCAAAAGATATAAGTGAAGCACATAGAGTATTCTAATAAATTCCGATTCATGTGTGTCTCTCCAAAATGTGTGTACAGCAAGGATGGTTGTGGTAAACTAAAAATCAAAGACTCAAATCATACAATACGCTCCAAGCAAAACACATACCATGTGGTGAATAAAAATATAGCCTCAAGTAAAGTTACCGATAGACGAAGACGAAGGAGGGGATGCCTTCCGGGGCATCCCCAAGCTTAGGCTTTTGGTTTTACTTGAATTTTACCTTGGGGTGCCTAGGGCATCCCCAAGCTTAGGCTCTTGCCACTCCTTATTCCAAAATCCATCAAATCTTTACCCAAAAACTTGAAAACTTCACAACACAAAACTCAACAGAAAATCTCATGAGCTCCGTTAGTGTAAGAAAACAAACCAGCACTTTAAGGTACTGTAATGAACTCATTTATTTATTTATATTGGTGTTAAACCTACTGTATTCCAACTTCTCTATGGTTTATACCCCCCGATACTAGCCATAGATTCATCAAAATAAGCAAACAACACACGAAAAACAGAATCTGTCGAAAACAGAACAGTATGTAGCAATCTGGAGGTTTCGAATACTTCTGTAACTCGGAAAATTCTAAAAAATTAGGACGTCCTAAATAATTTGTATATTGATCTACTGCAGTTTTAATTAGTATTTTATCACTCCCTGGTAAAAAATGAAAAAAAAATCGTGGGCGCATACTTTCTTTTTTATCAGCAAGATCAAACAACAATCACCCACGAAGATCCTAAAGGCTTTACTTGGTACAAACACTAACTAAAACACGAAAAACACAATCATAACATAGGCTAGATACATTATTTATTACAAAACAGAAACAAAAAGTAAAGAACAAAAATAAAATTGGGTTGCCTCCCAACAAGCGCTATCGTTTAACGCCCCTAGCTAGGCATTGATAATTTCAATGGTGCTCACATGAAAGACAAGAATTGATGCACAAATAGAGCATCATGAAACATGTGACAAACACATCTAAGTCTAACATACTTCCTATGCATAGGCATCTTAAAGGCAAACAAATTATCATAGCAAGCAAAAACTAGAATATGCAAGGAAGAGGAAAGAAACAATAGCAATCTCAACATAACGAGAGGTAATTTAGTAACATGAAAATTTCTACAATCATATTTTCCTCTCTCATAATAATTACATGTGGGATCATAAACAAATTAAACAAAATAGCTATCACATAAAATATTTTCAACACGATCCACATGCATGCAAAGTTGACACTCTTCCAAAATAGTGGGATATCATAATCTAAAGTCGTGACCTCTACGAACCCTCTTTTATCAAAAACTTCTTAAGATTGAAAATTCTCCAAATATGTGGGATATAAAGTTGACACTCTTCCAAACCCACTTTCAATATTATTGCAAACATTATTATCAATCTCATATTCATCATGGGGCTTAAATAAATTTTCAAGATCATAAGAAGAATCACCCCAATCATGATCATTGCAACAAATAGTAGTCAAAACAAAACTAGCATCCCCAAGCTTGAGGTTTTGCATGTCATTAACACAATTGTCATTAAGAGAATTTACAATAACATCATTACAAACATGTTTTTCATCGAAGGAACTATCAAGTCTGGGTGCAATAGCAACAATCTCATGTTTAACATAAGGAACTATAGCAAATTCATCTTCATAAATATTGGCATCATGGCCACAAGAATAGCAAGCATCATGTTCATCAAGGGGTATTTCAATCAAATCATCGGAATCATAATTATCTATAGATTCATGCATATCATTATTTTCTTCCAGAGCAGCGTTTATTCTTTCAATAAACTCTTTGACATAGACATTATGAGCATAGTTTTCATAGCAATATTTAAGTATGTCAAAAAATTTAGATTCATAGAGAGTAATATCATACTTTTCAATCAAAGAAGCAACTTCATAAGCACCCTTAAAAGCAACAAATTCTTCAATTTGTTTGATACCGTAGTAACTATAAACACCCTTTGCATAAGAAGATAAGATTTCATTATCATTGAACTCACATAGGTAGGGGAGGTGTTTTTTAGGGTTCTTAGAGCAACAAGTAAAATCATAAATTTCACAACGATTCCAAGCATAACACAACAATCTGTTTATTTGATCCCATAAGAGTCTCCCTTTTTCAGACAAACGGTGACACACAAAATGAGCATGCTCATCTAAAGATTTCCCATCAACTAGGCTAGTTGGGGTTTTAGCACAAGCGCATAAGGATCAAAGATGATCCAAGTAGAACACTTTAAGTGGATCCATATCAATAGATTTTTAGCAAGCAAAGATGCAAGCAAATGGAAGGCACATGGAAACACAAACAAAGATACATACGGGAAGAACGTGAAGAAAAGGCAAAGGTGAAGTGGGGGAGAGGAAAACGAGAGTCAAATGGCAAATAATGTAATGCGAGGGAGAAGAGTTTATGATGGGTACTTGGTATGTCTTGACTTGAGCGTATATCTCGCCGACAACGGCGCCAGAAATCCTTCTTGCTACCTCTTGAGCATGTGTTGGTTTTCCCTTGAAGAGGAAAGGGTGATGCAGCAAAGTTGCGTAAGTATTTCCCTCAGTTTTTGAGAACCAAGGTATCAATCCAGTAGGAGACTACACGCAAATCGCCTAGTACCTGCACAAACAATCAAGAACCTTGCAACCAACACGATAAAGGGGTTGTCAATCCCTTCACGGCCACTTGCAAAAGTGAGATCTAGTAAAGATAATAAGATAAATATTTTTGGTATTTTTGTTGTATAGATTGAAAAGTAAAGATTGCAAAATAAATAGTAAACTACAATTATAGATCAGAAACTTATATGATGTAAAGTAAACCCGGGGACCATAGGTTTCACTAGTGGCTTCTCTCAAGATAGCATATATTACGGTGGGTGAACAAATTACTGCCGAGCAATTGATAGAAAAGCGCATAGTTACGAGAATATCTAGGCGTGAACATAGGCATCACGTCCATGTCAAGTAGACCGAAATGATTCTGCATCTACTACTATTACTCCACACATCGACCGCTATCCAGCATGCATCTAGAGTATTAAGTTCATAAGAACGGAGTAACGCATTAGGCAAGATGACCTGATGTAGAGGGATAAACTCAAGCAATATGATATAAACCCCATCTTTTTATCCTCGATGGCAACAATACAATACATGCCTTGCTGCCCCTGCTGTCACTAGGAAAGGACACCACAAGATTGAACCCAAAGCTAAGCACTTCCCCCACTGCAAGAAAGATCAATCTAGTAGGCCAAATTAAACTGATAATTCGAAGAGACTTGAAAAGATATGAAATCATGCATATAAGAATTCAGAGAAGAATCAAATATTGTTCATAGATAATCTTGATCATAAACCCACAATCCATCGGATCTCGGCAAACATACCGCAAAAAGTATTACATCGAATAGATCTCTAAGAACATCAAGGAGAACTTTGTATTGAGAACCAAAGAGAGAGAAGAAGCCATCTAGCTAATAACTATGGACCCAAAGGTCTGTGGTAAACTACTCACACATCATCGGAGAGGCTATGGTGTTGATGTAGAAGCCCTTCGTGATCGAATCCCCCTCTGGCAGATCGCCGGAAAAGGCCCCAAGATGGGACCTCACGGGTACAGAAGGTTGTGGCGGTGGAAAAGTGGTTTCATGGCTCCCCTGGATGTTTTCGGGGTATAAGAGTATATATAGGCGAGAGAAGCAGGTCGGTGGAGCTACGAGGGGCCCATAAGGGTGGGGGCGCGCCCTCCTACCTCGTGGATGCGTCGTTGCGTCTCTGACTTCCACTCCAAGTCTCCTGGACTGCGCTTGTTCCAAGAAAGATCCTCGCGAAGGTTTCGTTCCGTTTGGATTCTGTTTGATATTCCTTTTCTGTGAAACACTGAAATAGGCAAAAAAAATAGCAATTTGCACTGGGCCTTCGGTTAATAGGTTAGTCCCAAAAATAATATAGAAGAGTATATTAAAGCCCATTAAACATCCAAAACGTATAATATAATAGTATGGAACAATCAAAAATTATAGATACGTTGGAGACGTATCACTTACCTTTTAGCCTTCCCTCGTGACGAGAGAGGGGCAAACATATAGTTCTTTGTTTCATGTATTCGGTCCAAAACTCGACCACCTCCTCCGCGGTATAACCTTGTAGGATACTTGCCTTTGGATGGTTTCGGCTCCGATAAAAGCGCTTCAGTATTCCCATGAACGGCTCGAAGGGATACATGTTGCGAAGAAACACAGGACCATAATACTTTATCTCGTCGACAAGGTGCACAGTGAGATGGATCATGACATCAAAGAATGACAGTGGGAAAAACATCTCTAGGTTGGACAATATTCTTGCAATATCATCTTAAATATGATCCAACTCTTCAGGATCTACAACTTTCTGCCATAGTTGGTTGAAGAAATCACAGAGGTCAATAAGTGTGTTTCTTATATCTTTGGCCATCAGATTCCTGATGGACACCAGGAGGATTTGTGTCAACATTACATGGCAATCATGTGACTTCATGTGTCCCAACTTCATTTTACCTGAGCTCACATCCACGAGACTTCCGATGTTTGCGCAGTAGGAAGAGGGTGTCTTAACTGACAACAAATAGGTGAAGAATTGTCTTGCTTCTTTTGTACTAAAATTGTAACTCTGGCGAGCTTTGAAGAATTTGTCATCATCTTCTGCTTCACTCTTGCGTTTTGATTAATCAGCAAGCATATCGAGCCGTGAACCATCACCATCCTTTCTTTTACCTTTAATCTTGAGCAGAGTACCAAGGATGCTTTCACATACGTTCTTCTCTACGTGCATGACATCGATGCAGTGATGTACACGTAGAATCTCCCAGTAAGGTAATTTCCAAAACACCGATTTCTTATTAAACACTTGACCCTTGGGTGTTTGTTTCACCGTCAAAGGGTGGTTCTTGCCAAGCACAACATTAATTTTTTTAGCCATGTTGTGGACCACCTCCCCTTCGTAGGGTCTTGGTCCCACACATGCCTCTGTCGTACCATCAAATTCAGCTTTCATCTTTTGGTACGGGTGAGTTTTTCGGAAGAACCTACGATGACGCAAATACACGGTTTTGTGCGAGTTGGGAAGTCTTCTGCTAGCTGTCCTATCCATGCATGTGACACACCCTACATCTCCCTTTGTTTTTTGCCCCGATGTGTGATACGTCTCCAGCATATCTCTAATTTATGAAGTATTCATGCTGTTATTTTATCATTCTTGGATGTTTTACAATCATTTTATAGCAACTTTATATCATTTTTGGGACTAACCTATTGACCCAGTGCCCAGTGTCAGTTTCTATTTTTTGCTTGTTTTTTACATCGCAGAAAATCAATATTAAACGGAGTCCAAACACCGCGAAACTTTTTGTGGATTTTTTATGGACCGAAAGGAACCCAATGGGCCAGAGATGCACCTGGGGGTACCCAGAGGGGGGCACAACCCACCAGGGCGCGCCAGGGCCCCCTGGCGTGCCCAGATGGGTTGTGCTCACCTTGGTGGCCTCCCGCACCCCTTCTTTGCACTATAAATTCCCAAATATTCCGAAACCCCTTGGGGTTAACCTAGATCAGAAGTTTCGCCGCCACAGGGCTCCGTAGCCACCGAAAACCAATCTAGACCCGTTCCGGCACCCTGCCGGAGGGGGGAATCATCTTCGGTGGCCATCTTCATTGTCCCGACGGCCACCACGATGAGGAGGGAGTAGTTCACCCTCGGGGCTGAGGGTTTGTACCAGTAGCTATGTGTTTTATCTCTCTCTCTCTTGTGATCTATATCATGGGCTTTGTTAATATAGTCGGATCATATGATGTTTCTCCCCTCTATACTCTTGTTGTGATGAATTGAATCTTTACCCTTTGAAGTTTTGTCATGTCGGATTGAATATTCAGATATGAGAACAAATGATATGTGTCTTGAGGTATGAATACTTCAGGTGACAATTGGGTTATCTTATTGATTCACTTGATATATGTTATGGCATTCAACTCGCGGATTCCCGCGGTGATATTGGGGTAATCTATGCATAGGGGCTGATGCACATTTTTCTCTGACGGAAACTTCAGGGTCTCTTTATAGTTCTTTGTGTGGATTGATTATTATGAATATGAATATGCTTTAGTGTTACTCTAGTATGAACTCTAGGATAGATCGAACGGAAACAATAGCTTTGTGTTATTTTAGTATGAACTATTGAATAGATCAATTGGAAAGAATAGCTTTGAGGTGGCTTCACACCCTACAAACAATTCCTACCTTTTGTTCTCCACAAATAGGAACGAGGGAGTGATTCTTTGTTGTACTTTGAGGGTTAATCATATGATCCAACTATGTTAGCACTGTTGGGAGATTGCACTAGCGAAAGTATGGACCCTAGGCCTTGTTTTTAAGCATTGCAATATTGTTTTCGTGCATGTTTACTATTTGATACCTTGCTGTTTTATTTATTAAGATTATAAAAATACATTTCTACCATCCATATTAAAATTTTATCACCATCTCTTCGCCGAACTAGTGCACCTATACAATTTGCCATTGTATTGGGTGTGTTGGGGACACAAGAGATTTCTTATATTTGGTTGCAGGGTCGTTTGAGAGACACCATCTTCATCCTACACCTCTCACGGATTGATAAACCTTAGGTCATCCACTTGAGGGAAAATTGCTACTGTCCTACAAAACTCTGTGCTTGGAGGCCCAACACGTGTCTACAAGAATAAAGATGCATAGTAGACATCAAGCTCTTTTCTGGCGCCATTGCCGGGGAGGTGAGTGCTTGAAGGTATATCTTTAGATCTTGCAATTGAATCTTTTAGTTTCTTGTTTTATCACTAGTTTGGTTTACAAAAGAAAACTACAAAAAATGGAATTTAGGTTGCATCATGTTATTGATCATCTTTATAATATCTTTCTTGAAAATGATGGATCAAAAAATTGTGCTCAATTGTTAGAAGAAGAAGTCAATAAAATTCTTAGCACAGAATATTTGAATGATGAGCATGACTACAATGTTGTTAGTGTGAATTCTTTGAATATCCATGATGCTAATTATATGCAAAGCTACAAGCTTGGGGATGCTATATTTGATGAAGATGATATTTTTAGTCCCCCAAGTTTTGATAAGAAAATTTATTATGATGAAAGCATGCCTCCTATTTATGATGATTATATTGATGAAAGTGGATTTGGAGAGGACATGACTTTATTTAATGATGAATCCACTATTTTGGAAGAGGCTTCAATTGACTATGATAACAAAGTTACTATCTATGATGATTATGGTGATGACATGTATGCTATAAATAATAATGACAACCATGGAACTTGTCATTATGATTTTAATTTTCACTCACATGATAGTTATTTTGTTGAGTTTGCTCCCACTATTATTCATGAGAATAAATTTGCTTATGTGGAGAGTAATAAGATTTCTATGCTTATGCATCATGAGAAGAATGATTTATGTGATAGTTATATTGTTGAATTCATTCATGGTGCTACTAAAAATTATTATGAGAGAGGAACATTTGCTTGTAGGAGTTGCAATAATATGAAATTTCCTCTTTATGTGTTGAAAATCTTGAAGTTATGCTTATTTTACCTTCCTATGCTAGTTGATTCTTGTTCCCATAAGTTGTTTGCTCACAAAAACCCTATGCATAGGAAGTGGGTTAGTCTTAAATGTGCTTGCCATGTGCTTCATGATGCTCTCTTTATGTTTCAATTCTTATCTTTTATGCGAGCATCATTGAAATCATCATGCCTAGCTTAAAAGGCATAAAAGAAAAGCGCTTGTTGGGAGACAACCCAACACTTTTACCTAATGTTTTTATGTGTTAACATGATTAAGATACTATAGTAATTATGTTTTATTGCTTTAGTTTCAATAAAGTGCCAAGTAAAGCCTTTAGGATCTTGTTGGGTGATAGTTACTTCGATCTTGCTGAAAAACAGAAACTTTTGCGCTCACGAAAATAATTATAGTTTTTAACAAAAGAGTGATTTTGAGTTGATTCTTTTCGCAGAAGTTTAATATACAATTTTCTCACGTGGTCCTAATGTTTCATAATTTTTGGAGTAGTATAAGTATGGTTGGAACAGATTACTACAGACTGTTCTGTTTTTGACAGATTCTGTTTTCAATGCATAGTTTGCTTGTTTTCTAGTTTCTATGGCTTATATTGCTCAATATAAATTGTAGAGATGATATTATACAGTAGGAATTGTGTGAGAACAATTATGAATCTTGTATTTTGCAATACTAAAAGTGGAATGGTTTGCTCTTTATCATACTAACCTATCTCACAAAGTTCCGTTAAGTTTTGTGTGATTGAAGTTTTTCAAGTTTTGGGTGAGATGTTGATATGAGGAGAATAAAGAGTGACAAGACCCTAAGATTGGGATGCCCAAGTCACCCCAATGTAATATTCAAGGAATATCCAACGATACAAAAAAAGACACATCCGTGACATTTTGGGCCGAACGAAAAAAAATTTGTCATACATATGACACTTCTATGACGATAATTATGACAAAACCTGGTATCATCATAGATGTGGTGGGCTCCTACTTCTATGACAAAAAATCATGACAAAAATGGGCTTTTCGCCCTGGGCGGGCCGGAGACGCAGCTGCATGACATTCTTTGGGCCGTCCATGATGGAAAAAACCGTGGTAGAAGCGAGGGCGAGGAAAATTTCAGGGAGTTCCCGGTTACGGTGGGAGGTCGGGGCCGAGCGATGCGCGCTTCTCTCATACACGTACGCGCGTGTGTGCGAGGCATTGGCTCTAACTGAACCCGAGCGAGGCGTTGGTCTCTAACTGAACCTGAGCGATTGCACTGCAGGCTACGCGTTATTGAACCCGAGCGATCGATCGATGGGTGTTAACCGAACCCGATCGAGCGATTCCTTCGCTACTGCTGCTAACTGAAGCCGATCGATGCTGCCTCTGGATCAACAGTGAGTGTTGCGGGGGGGGGGGGGTGGATGAACAGTTCCCGGTTGGGGTGGATGAACAGGACCCCATGGTGTTGCCTCTGGATGAACAGGACCCCGATCGATCGAGCCGGTTGGGGCTGGATGAATAGGACCCCGTGGAGGGCTGGATGAACAGGACCACCCCGTGGAGGGCAGGATGAACAGTAGACCGTGGAGGGGTGGTTGAACAGGAGCCCGTGGAGAGGGCTAGTTGAACAGTAGCCGGTGGAGTAGTGCGCGGTGGAGGCTGGATGAATAGGAGCCCGTGGATGAACAGTCGCGGGTGGAGGCTGGAGGAGGTCGACGGTGGATGAACAGTAGCTCGTGGAGGCTGGAGGGGTCGACGGTGGAGATGAACAGTATCCCGTCCCGTTTTGCGGTACGCCACACCCCTCCCGATGAACAGGACCCCCGTTTCGACCGTAGTGCTCCAACACAAGTCTGTTTCATCCGTTTTGCGGTACGCCACACCCCTCCCGATCAACAGGACCCCCATTTCGACCGTAGGAGGTCCGTTTCCTCCGTTTTGCGGTACGCCAGACCCCTCCCGACGAACAGGATCCCGTTTCGAACGTGGCCGGTCGAACACAAGGTTGTTTCCTCCGTTCTGCGGTACGCCAGGCCTCGTTTCCATCGCCTATTCCGTCCAAGCCATCCCGATGAACACGACGCATTCCGTTGCCTCCCCATGAACACGACGCATTCCGTTGCCTCCCCATGAACACGACGACGACGTTGTTTCTCCGTTCCGACCCAGCCATGTACACGAGTCCTGGCCGTACGTATGCGCGAGTAGGCGTTCGAGACCCCGCCCGTATGTACACATACGTGGCCGTATTTTCTTTCTTGCACCCTGGCCGCCTCTACTAAGACACGTGCGCGCCTCTACATCCACCAGTATATATGTACGTACACGTTTGCGACCAGAATGACAACGCTACGTATGCTTCGACCAGGTGGGTCCCAACTATCAGGCACTTCCTTGCGTGCGAAGATGTAGCTGGTGGGTCCCAGCAGTCAGGGGGGCGAAATATGGTGGCCTGTCCAGTGGGTCCCCGCTGTCAGGTGGAGGAATAATTATTTTGCACGTAATAAGGAGGCACTTCCTTGCTGCGGCCGTGGACCCAGCTGTCAGCCTCTCCATGTACAGTCCACGTCCGATGGAAGTCGTTCCTTGACCACGTTGACCATGCCGCGCCGAGAGCACCAGGGCGGTGGACGACGGCAAGGCCTAGGAAGGGAACGACACGGAGGCAGGAAAGACTCGGCAGTTGTGTCCCACGCGGAGGGGAGTACGACTGTATGAGGGTTTACTGGTTTGTCTGCCATCACAGGAGAATAACAGCAGGTGTGGATGAGTAGAGGGATCACTAGGCCAGCGATGGGAATACGGTGGGGCGGTGAGGCCTGCGCAGCAGCAGAGCCGGTCGTGGGGAGGAGGGAGCAGGCAGTCCCACGGCGCCTGTTTGAGCGGCTGGAGCAGGAAGAGCAGAGATTGAAGAAGCACGACGGCCGTTGGATGGCCATCCAACAGTCACTGCTTGTGTGTCAACCTTTTTTAGGAAAGCCTCAAATCTGTGGAAAACAGCATATAGCCCATCTGCCATTATTTCTAATAATTTACAGCCCATTTGCTAATTATTAAGTTTTTTTTGGAGCCCATATTCTTTTTGTTAGCATTACAGCCCATATTGTGGCCACGGTTAAAATTTTTTACGAAATTTTGCATATTTCGGTGCGGTCCGAACTGTTTTTAATCCCGAAATTTCGACTCACATTCAAACTGATTTTAAAAATAAATGTATATCAATATAAAATCCAACAAATTCTTCACGCATAAAAATTAATGTAATTTCAAATCCCGAAATGAAAAAAAGATATTTGAAACTAATTGTCGGATTGATGAGTTTTAAAAATGTACAGCCCATTTCTCATTACTGATGGGCCATTTTCTCGGCCAGCCGAATGAAAGCTCTCCTCGTCTTGAAAGATTTGCATCCCAATAGGCCTGACAAAGCGACTTACTTGGCAAATCACAAAAAAACTGGGTTGTGGCTGTGGACCCAGCTGTCAGCCTCTCCATGTACAGTACTCTTCCGATGGAATGTCGTTGACCACGTTGACCACGCTGCACCGAGAGCACCAAGGCGGTGGACGATGGTGAACCCTAGGAAGGGGACGATGCGGAGCCAGGGAAGACGCGGCAGTGGATGCCCACACGGAGAGGAGTACGAGGATTCACTGGTTCGGCTGTGGTGTGAGGCTGTCGTCGCCGCAGGGCCTGGCTAGCGGTGGGAGTAGTAGGGGGCGATGAGGCCTCATCGGCAGCACAACCAGCCACTAGAGGCAGGAGCAGGCGGTCTCCCCGGCGCTGGTTTGGGTGGCTGGTGCAAGAAGAGCAGCGATTGAAGAAGCAGCAGGACCGTTCGATTCAAATCCAACGGTTACTGCTGCTAGAATCGTTTGTTGACTAAGTTGACAAGCCCTACGTACGCGTCAACTTAATAGGCCCACAGATCAGCCTCCCAACCGGTGCGCCCCAGATGTCAGTGGGAGGAATCTTTTTTTTGTGTAATAAGGAGGCAGTTGATTGCGTGCGGCCAGGCCAGCGGAGGGAGTAGGGTGGGCCGGGGAAGCCTGCTCGGCATCACAGCGGGCCACAAGAGGAGGGAGCAGGCAGTCCCGCCGGCGCTAGTTTAGGCGGCTGGAGCAGGAAGATCAGAGATTGAAGAAGCACGTCGGTCGTTCGATGGACATCCAACACTAACTGCTGCTAGAATTGTGTGTTCACTGAGAAAGCCATCCGTAAACAAGTCAGCCTCGAAATCTATGGCGTGCACAGCCCATTTGCTATTATTTTTATAACTTTTACTCATTTTCTAATTCATATGGAATTTATTGCAGCCCGTTTTCCATTTTTAGAATTGCTGACCATTTTCTGGTCAGTACCAGGGTCAAAAAATTAACTAAATATGTGGGAAATTTGAAAATTCGCAAATTTTTGCTGGGGAACGAAATATTCTTAATCCAAAAATTAATAGCCATACTAAAACAAAATTAAAAATAAATTAGTACTATGTCATGTTAAATCCAATGAAATACGTATAAGATATCAGTGAAGAACAGAAACAAAAAAAGAAACTTATATCCCATTTGCTATAATTTTTTGGAATTTTCAACCCCTTTTGATATTACTTTTAACAAACATTGACCATACTCTTAAGCCAGGCCAGAATGCATCCCTCCTCGTCTTGAAAGATTTGCAGCCCAGTAATTCGGAGAAAACAAATAGGCCTAGCTTGGGTATTCTTCAAAAAGAAATATTGGGCTGCTATTTTCCCAAAGAACTGGTGCATGAGCATTTAGCTTTATTTATTTATTTATTTACTTATTTATGTTTAGGGGACCATGAGTATGTACCTGGGTCGGATTCATGTGAGAGCCTCCCTTCCAGTTAATTATGGGCTTCTCTATTGGGCCTTCATCAGTGGGCTGCATGTTATCAACAAGTGGAAAATGTGTTCCTAGTTTCAAAACAAAATATGTTCCGTACGATAAATAGTATGCGCTACGTACGGTACGGGGCACTAAAGGATCGAACTGTGCAACGACTTCCAAAACATTGTGTTTGTCGTTCTAACAACACATTTATTCAACCAACAAACAAAATATACTACTGACTGTACATTGAAAACAACAGCAGCAACAACCAGGGCTGGGGGTGCAAGAGAAGCAGTAAGCAGGCTAGAAGAGTGAAGACGCAGCTCTCTCTTCCAAACCAAACATCAGCCATCATTACAAAAGGGCTACCAAAAAAGAACAAGTGTATGCATCAAACTAAATAAAGATCCTACTACACCAAGTGTATGCATCTAACTAACTGGCCCAGTTAGACGTTACTATTTTTTTGAAACGGAGGCAAAAGAATTGCCTCGTCGATTAATTAAGAAGAAGAGAATTGCCCGATTAATCTACGGAAAATAGGGCTAAAACCAAAGACGTTACTATTTATTAAGCTGCGGTGGAGTCGCAGATGGAGAGGAGTGGGAAACTTCACTGGTTTGGGTGCGCGGCAGCACAGCCGCGATGCCGCCCACGGGAGACAGGAGCAAGAACAGAGGTTGAAGAAGGAGCACAGTTGTTGGATTAACATCCAAGGGTCCAGCTGCTAGAATCATTTGTTGATTAAGTTGACAAAGCCGTGCGTACACGTCCGCTTAGTAGGCCCACAAGTCAGTCACCAAATCTGATGGGTCCCAGCTGTCAACGGGATGAATAATTTTTTTCGCAAAACAAGGGGGCACTTCCTTCCGTGCAAAGATACAGCCGGTGGGTCCCAGCTGTCAGGTGGAGGAAACATTTTTTTCAGCTTAATAAGGAGGAACTTTCCTTACATGCGACCATGGACCTCGTGGGTCCCAGCCATCAGGCTCTCCACATAAAGTCCTCTTCCGATGACTCTCGTTTGTTGACCATGCTGCACCGAACGCAGCGAGGCGGTGGACGACAGCGAGGCCCCGGACGGGAACGACTCGGAGATGGGAAAACGCGGCAGTGGAGTCGCAGATTGAGAGGGGGAGAAGGGTTATAACTGGTTCTGTTATGGCGTGGGGCTTTAGTCTATGGAGAATAACAGGAGGTGTCGAGGGGTGGAGGGATAGCCTGGCCGGCGGTGGGGTAGCGCTTTGCAGCGATGCGTTCTAAGCAGAGCCGCTAGCCGCCGGAGGCCGGACCAGGCGGTCCCGGTGACGCTGGAGGAAGAAGACGAGAGATTGAAGGTGCATGCCAGCCGTTGGATATAAATCCAATGGTTGTGGATGACACAATCATTTGTTGACCAAGTTGACAACGCCCTGCGTAGGCTTCGACCTATTGGCCCACATGTCAGCCTGCAAAAATGTGGCATATATTTAACCCATGTTTTCTAGAATGTACAGTTCATTTGCTGGGCTGGGTGAACAAATAATTTCGCGTCAATTAGGCCCATTTATATTTTCTAAGAAATCCCAGCCCATTTGCACTTCCTTGAAATACACGTATTAGGTGGGCTCGTTATATATACTCCCTCCATCCGAAAATACTTGTCATCAAAATGGATAAAAGGGATGTATCTAGATGTATTTTAGTTTTAGATACATCCCTTTTTGTCCATTTTGATGACAAGTATTTTTGGACGGAGGGAGTATAATGTTATGTTAGAAGGAGCAATTAATATCAAAGAATATACCGGAGAGGCACATTATATATATATATATATATATATATATATATATAATAAATTAGTGAGTTATTGCTCAAAATAAAAATGATCGGGTTATTATTAAATTGGTACTTAAAATCTTCGCAAGCTTTTGTACGCAATCACTAGGATTTTCCTTGCCAACTTCTGTTAAACATTTACTTTTATAAGTTGGGATGTTTTTATAATGTATATATAAGTCTCTATAAAATATACGATAATAGTAGTAATATAAATATATATAATGTGGTTAGAAGGGAAAACATAAATTGGACACATCATTACTTCTATAAGAGGCATGCGTTTTATACCCCACAGTAGGCATACTAACAAGTTCACACACAAATCCAACAGAAAAGGTAAACATTCATATCAAACTCAGGTTCATAGGACACGTTCATATCCATAGCCAACATTCACAATCAACAACTAAAAAGATTCATATATACACAAGCTCAGCATATCTATGCATCCAAATGATTGATAGATCACACGACAATATTCATACATAATTTACAAAAAGATTCAGATATACACATGTTCAGTATGTCTATGCATCCAAATGATTGAGATCACAGCCAATATGATCCATGGACGAACTTTAATTACCTAGGGTACAGACTGGCAAATGGTGTTCCATCGGAGGTACTTCTTGCTAAAATTAGTTCTTGTACGAGTAAACTTTCGAGTACATAAGAGGCAGCACAGACAATCTGAACTTTGCTTGTAGGTTTATCCCCAAATAGTGGCCTCGTGCCGAGGGAGGTTTGAGCAACTTGGCCACTACTTTCATCCAACCAGTTTACTGGGTCATCCTGGTCCTGTATCTCGCCAAAATTCTACATTGAAGACGAGAAAGGAGGCGGTTGAGAAAATGAACCACCCACATTTTTTGTGCAGTTCAAATGAAATGGAGCATTCTTGGCGTGCAGATTGATTAAGTGCCAGATGAATATACGCGTCAACCAACTTGTCTGGAATCTTTAGACTCCATGCCATATAGTTCGCTACCAAATGTGTCGATAACCAAAAGGCACAAGTTGGGACCAAAGACTGGACTGCATTTTTCTGGGCTATGCACCAAGCAATATTTTTGGCGTTCACTCTCCTAACACTTGGAGTTTGACAATTGGTTGACGCCGGTTGATACTCGAATGAATATAGGCACTTCTTGTCAACATCGATGCTTGTCTGAGTGAACTTTGGAGTACATAGCAGCAGCATAAGCACCTATCCATCTGATCATTTTGTGCAGTTCTACTGAAATCACCCGATGTAATGATTTGCCTGCGAGTTCAGGCTCCAAATTACTCCTTTATGAAATCGGCAAACAGTAGCACAATACCAAATTACCAATACATATGACAGGCACAATAATCAGGATAAAGACTAGTACCAACCTGTGTGAGGTAGCATATCAATTACTATTTCCTTTGACTGGAAGCCGAGATAAGCCAAGCGACTGACAGCAAAGGAAGAAAGCATGCGGAGTTTAGCGACTGACAGGAAAGGACGGAAGTTGTCGAGGCAATGAAGCACCCAAAGTTTTTGTGCAGTTCCACCAAAATCGAGCATCCCTGTTGGCACATATATTGAGAGAGTGAGATTACTGTAATAGTGGGACTAGTTTATGAAACATACACTAACAAATAGAAGCACCCTCATTATCTTAATGGGTAAAGTTAGCAACATAGTAGTCTTGCTTAAAGAGAGGTATTAGTTTATTTAATCAGTGCCAATTAGCTCAACTCAACACTCAAAGCATTGCCATTTATCATAGGTTGCAAAACTTTAACGTGCAAAGATAAAGGAGTTTCTCATGACAGTAGCACGATACAAATAGAGATGACAGCAAACTAATATGGATGAAGGCCTTAGGCCCGTACCAACCTAAAAAAAAGCTTATTCATGTAGTCCCATAAGAGATGATAAATCACTCACTGGAATCACTCAATAGTATATATTTTTGTGCACTTCAAATGTATGGTTGAAATCACTCTTGTTTACCAGTGCTGAGATTATATCGAAAGATTATCAAGAACTTCCAGCAGAGTTAAAGCACTGGCTGGGATACAGTTCATTGTATTGTCTTGTGTAGTCCATTTAATGTATGATTAGCACAACATGATCCCTGTTTGCACAAGTAGGAACAAGGTGAAACCTTCATTAGCTTAGTGAGAAAGGATAGGAAGACATTAGCATATTACTCAACCAGTAGCATCAAATTCATGATGGACAATACGCAAAACATTGCCTCATTGAACCAATGGCAATAAATTGACATGCAAAACAATAGCACTATTATGTCATGACACTAATAATATTCCCTCCCTGCTCCACCACATGATTCACCTCCATAGACAAACATACACACGTACATGATTCAGCATAGGGTCCTACTAAAGATTTGTTTAACTCCAACAGGAAAATTAGGCAGTAATAAATTAGTGGTACTTAAGTACTCCTAATTAATTAAGTGAGACAACAGAAGTGGAAGGGCTCCCTGGAGGATCGTCTCACATGTAAGGTAGTCTTGCCGGAGCCCTTGAATGGCCTCGACTGAGGCCTCTGGCTTCAGCAAGATCGCCTTGGCACTGTTTATTCTTCTTCTTCTTCCTCTTCATGCTCTGTTTCTCTTTCTCCTCACCAGTTGGTGAAACCAAGTACATGATTGGCCTTCTAATTCAGAATTGGTTTTGTCAGTGAGGGAGTACAAGTGTACTAGTAAAAAACAGCATTATTTTCTCATGGCAGTCGGAAAATAGAGATGAACACATGCATTAAATATCATTCTTACCTAAAGGAAGGTTATGGCGCCAATATGGATGATGAGGATTGGAACACAGATCTCCCTTTGTGCAGTTCCACCAAAATGAACCAACTGTTCCATTCTGACATTCCAGTTAAACAGCACAAAAGTCACTTCTTTTAAGAAGAGTTTTGTGCAGTGCACCAAAAGGTCACAACAGCAACCAGGTGAATTGGATATCCCTGTTTGCACAAAAAGGCACAGAGGAAACAGTCAGAGTCTCAAACAATTACAGGCAAAAACATTTGGCTAAACTTGTCATGGCTTATAACAGTGGCATGGCTTCATTTTTACCAGGGACATTAGATTAAGAACAGCTAAGGCTGCGTTCGGTTCACAGGTTTGGTGCAGGATTTTCGTAGGAACACAATTCCTACGGTATTCTTTCCCTTCCAACCGTTCGGAACATGGGAAAGGTGAATAGTGTTTCATAGGAAAGCTGGTCTGGTAGTACTGATTCCATAGGATTAGAAACATCCACGCGCTGCTCATTTTTTGGGCGGAAGCCCGAGGCAGGCGCTCGCTGCCATGTGTTAGACAGGTTGCTGTGTTGTGTTGCCGGAATAAAAAAATCAACCTATGTGTGGTACGTGAGGTGAGGACAAGAGTAGTCACTGTGCAGCTGAATAAACAAATAGCATCTCATACTGCCAAGCATGCTACTCTAAAAAACAAATCTGTACATTTCGTAGTCCATCCGAACACATTCTCTTGAGAGTTTCCTCCGGTTCGCTGTTCCATAGATTTATACCTACATTCCTTTCCAATTCCTCTATTTTCATCAAGACCTATGTTTTCTGCCCCTTTATTCCGAACAGAGCCTAAATATTTGGTATAAGGGCATGGGACAGTGGGTGCACCAGCAGTCCAGCACCATGTACGTAAACAGGGGCATAAAGTGGTGATTCATAGTTTGTTGCCCCGAGAAACAAACATCCAAGAAACATATCTGGGTTGGTCCCATTTTTGTTCACTCTAGCCACCTACTCCTATGTGTGGATAGCAAATCTAGTCCTGGTCATACCACTGTGTACAGCGTTACCCCTATATTTCCCTTTTCGACCAAGAGACCGGTTGGATGACCAGTCTGTACTACTTTCACCCCCTTTCCTTCCTGTTTGTACCAAGTCCGATGTACATACTAAATTCCCCCACCCCCACTTTATTTCTTGTTTGAACCAAGTACTCCCTCCGTCCGGAATTACTTGTCATCAAAATGGATGTGTCTAGAACTAAAATACATCTAGATACATCCATTTCAATGACAAGTATTTTCGGACGGAGGGAGTACAAGATTCGACTCCATGAAGTAGCTTTACCTCTAACAATAGAAGAAAAAAATATGTGACGTTGGACCATCCGATCGAGAGGGGCTGAGAGGTAGAAAATGATGCACATGCAGCGACGTAGCGAGCTGGGGAAGTAGAGCTAAGGCGGTTTCGAACGAAGATATACCTGAAGGTCGTCGGGATGTGGATAGGTGGGCGGCGGGAGGCCGGATCCGCCCACAGGCAATGACGAAGGGATCGGAGGACCTCCCGCGCCGGCGCTCGGCCAGAGATAACGGTGCGGCCGGCAGTGGGTCTCCTCCCTCGCTGTCGACGACGGCCTAAACGCTGCCCCTCCTCCCCTTCACCGGCGGAGGGGGATACGTCGGATCTGTAACCAGCGGTGAGGATAGAAAGCCAGTGTTTTTTGAAGGGAGAAAGACAGTGTTACTACCCCTATCTTGTTTAAATCTGGAGAGGATGAGAGTGTGTGAATAGAGCAACCCTAGCAAGCAAGCGCGGAGGCTCCGGCCTATATATATACATAGTGAGCAACCCTAGCAAGCAAGCAACCCCTATCTTCGTCAACTCGTACAAGACCGAGAAATTTGATTACTACAACGCCCTCTCCCTCGCGGACTGAGCTCTGGTGCCTTAACTGCACCTGCCTTTGGCTGCATGACAGGAGGGCCAACCACCTGTTGGGCCCACCTGTCATAGACGCAAAGGCAGGAGCAGTAAGTTGAAGCTTTCGCTATCCCTCCCGCACGAGGTGGACGGACATGCAGAAGTGGATTCGATACTGTAGAAGTAGGAGTAACATCATTATTGTTCGTCTTCTCGAAGAGGCAAAGAGCCAAGCGCAACCCGAACATGGCAGTTGTGAACGCTCGCGTGGTGCGGTTCCTTGTAGTACTAGCCAGGCTCTTGCATGAGACAAAATTGCTATTGTTTAACAATTAAACTCCATTATCCATTGGTTGATACTCATTCTGCATAGGTCCACGCGCTTAGCACCATTTCCTCCTGGGGTCACCAATGTTTATTTGCTAATTAATAGCATTGCATGCAATGAACTAGCCATTGCAAGTCATTAAAAGCATGCACACCTCTCATCTCTTATTGGTTGATATGTCAAGAAACAAGAAACAAGGTAGAAGTTAATGCACCGCGCCTAAGTGTTTTGGGACTATTTGGTTTTCGTAAGATGACTTACACACCTAGACGGAGGGAGTAGTATAGCCCTGTAAACCGGAAAGGAGTATTTGCCTTTCTAGAGATTTCAACAAGTGACTAGACTACACCGTGTGCAGTACTCCCTCCCTTCCGGTTTATAGGGCTCAAATCTCAAATCTCATGAACCAAGGCATTTTGCGATTGGAGGAATGTATCTCGTACTTTACAAAACTACCCTAATTAAACTCATGCATTAATTACGTAGTTCTCTCGTTTTCCTCTCCGCCTTGGTCGCGGTGCACAATATTGAGCACTCCTATATGACTAGCCGCTCTATCTACATGCGGGACATTTCAAAGCATCCGGGCCCGCGTGCCATCCACCAAATCACAGCGAGGTGCTACAGTCGAGACTCACCTGTAACCCCGGTGTGGCCGTCATGACCCGTCATATCACAAAACCCACACCTTTACCAGCAGTGGTAAGGTGGCCTCCAAGTTGGACTGGACGAAGCAACCATCATTTCACTGGAACGCTCGTTCAAGCCCTTTCTTCCCTTTCTTGAAGAAAACCTCACTCCAGGCTACTCACTTCTGCCATTTTTCTTCTGTACCGACGAAGGAAAGGTGGGCGAATCAGTTATGCTGCTATATTTTCATTCCAAGAATCTTCTTTTTGCGAAGCACCGACCGATTCTCACATCCTATTCTTTTCCCGTTTTCATTGCGATTGTGGTTTCCTTTCGATTGCTTTTTGTTTGTCAGTTCATTGATGGATCCTGGAGCACTAGGCAAAGAGTTGCCGGCGGACAACCCACTGGAGACAGCGATCTCCAGGAAGCGAGCACCGACCAACGAGTTGACCATGTTGGCGGGCCAACCCATGGAGACGAAGAACTCCAAGAAACAAGCATTGGCCAAAGAGTTGAGGACGTTGGCGGACGAACTCCTCAAAGGAAGTTGGAAGAACAGCAAGGGCCCCACCGTGCCTACCCCAGGAACTCTGATTGCCACCTATGTGAGGCTCAAGACCGAGTTTGAGGAGATAGTCGCCGTTGAGAAGCAGTATTCCCCTGGCAAGGTGATGGCCCCCATCGAGGACGAGGAGATGGCCCCCGGAGGGATGAGATCCCCCGGTGAGCTGCACAAGGTAAAAAATAATGGCTTATTACCATAGTTGTGGTTTTTGATTATTTGCAATGTGCTTGCTAATATGTTAGGGTTGTGCAGGTGCCGGTGGACGTCCTTGATGATTCCGATGTCGTGGCCCGTCCTGTTGGCATCGCCCCGGAGATCGATTCCGATGCCGCTGTCCATCCTGTGGACATCGCCCCAGAGATCGATTCCGATGTCGCGGTCAGTCCTATGGACATCGCCCCAGAAATCGATTCCCATGCCGCTGTCCGTGCTGTGGTCATTGCCCGAGAGATCGATGACAAGAAATAGTTGGTCGTGCTAATCCTTCAGGGTAGTTTGCATTGCCCTGTGTTTAATTACCAGAACGATGCGTGTTATCAAACCATCTTAGGGCTAGTGCACTGTCTTGTGTGGGCGGATCTTGCTACTTTTGTTTGATAGTGAATCATGCGATGAATCATGCGAACCCTCTCCGAGTTATGGAAACAGATGTATCCTCACCAGCTTTTGATGTAATATATGGCATGATTAGATGTAAGTTTGAACTGTTTATCATATCAGCAGGGCTTGTTTGATGATTCTTGGTGTTAGTAGGCTAGCTACTGTGCGAGCTATAGTACTTGCAAAACACTCACCGAAGAGAAACGTTGGGGCTGATGAGCTCGTGGTACGCTTATACTTATCCCTCGTCGATCGACCAATAGCCCTAGCTCCTAAAATTGTAGGCTTAGCGATCGATGACCTAGGCGGGCTAGTTTGGCCTAGTGGGTTTCAGTGATATGACGTGCAACACAAAATCATAGCAGTGCAGAGACGTACTCCCTCCGTTCCAAAATAGATGACCTAGGCGGGCTAGTTTGGCCTAGTGGGTTTCAGTGATATGACGTGGTACAGTGCCGTCCAGTCTTCGCGTGTGGTAGCAGTATTGCGGGTACAGTAAGTTTTCTTGAAGAAGCGGAATTCAACGAAGTCATGATGGTTCCTTCGTCCGAACAACTTACAGTGGGAAAGGTTGGGCCTGCGATACGACCGGGGTAGACCAGGATAATTTTGTGCATGGCAGGTGGACCAGGATGGTCGACGTCCCACATGTCGGCGAATGAAAGTATTCTTTCCGATATAGAGGACGAGCAACGAGTATTCATTGTTTATTTTTGATGAAAGCTATTGTCTCCACTGTTACGACGGAGGAGTGTGAAACACGGCAGCCCAGTGAACTTGGCATGTGCACCACTCCCTCCTTCCTCATGTAATGCCCAGGTTACAGCTTTTTCTCACTTTCTCTCTATCTATTTCCTCTCAAATGTTTTTTACCTTTCTTTTTTAAGACACAATTGTTTTTTATGCCTTTTTTAGAATTATTTTTTTATACCTAGGAGCACGTGTAGAGACGGGCTCTTGCAGAGCCCACTCCTTGACTTTGTCAATGCCTCTCTCTCCTCCACATAAGGAGTACTACTTGCTATGCATGCATGCGGCGGGCAGCTGGCGTCTTGAGGGGCCAGGGCGGTGAGAGCGGGCTCCGGAAGCGGTCCGGACTCTAGCATAATTTTGGTTTTTACAGTATTTCTTTCTCCATTGACAGGTAGGCCCGCGTAGATAGATAAAGAACACGAGCTGATGAGGCGCATGCGGACTGTTTGACTGGTCAACCAGACAAATACGGAGCTATACGCTGAGCCAGTGACCGTATAATCACCATATCTCGTATACAATGATCAAAGTGAGCTATCAAGACAAGTTCGATGACCGCCAATGCATTTTACTCGGTAATAAATGACCAGGATTGAAGGGGAATCCAAATTTGCTTCGTCTTCTGTCCTTGAGCTCTTGACAAACCAATGCACTATACGGTTGTCCGGCCACTCCACCCCAGAGCTCTCACCAAGCGTCGTTCATGCCACCGCGCCGCATACTAACCGGTAAGGCAGCGATGGCATCCCGCCGCGCCGAGTTCCTCGCCGCCCACGACCGCACACAAAATGGTAGGGAAGCGATGGCATCCCGCCGTGCGGAGTTCATCGCCGCTCGCGACCTCACAACTATGTGGGAGGAATTTGAAGATGCCAAGGCCGAATGGGCGGTAGAGCAAGAGGCGGCCAAAGCCGCACAGAGGGAGCGGAAAAGTCAGAAAGCACTCAAGAAAAGAGAGGCCCGCCGCTGCAAGAAAGAAAAGGACGCACGCGCTGCTGCGGAGAGGTCGGCGGAGATCCAAGCACGGTGGGGTGTCGCCGACAAAGCCGGGAAGGAGAACGACGACGTCTGGCCAGCATGTGAGAAGAAGTAGTAGTACTAGTAGTTAGTGTGTGTGTATGTGTGTGTCTGAGTACGAGCATGTACCAGTACTACTAGTTACTACTGTAGTTTTTAGAGCAAATTACCAGTACATTAGCCTAGACTAAATGGAAAAATTCCTATCCTAAGCATCAAATGGCATCTCTTTCTCTATAGGAATTGAGATGCATGTCATCTCACTTCCTATGATTTTCATATTCCTATCCTATGAACGAAAGGAGGCCTCTGTTGGAGTAACTACTATAGCTAGTAGTACTGCTGGTACAGTAGTTTTCTTCAAGAAGCGGAATTCAACGAAGTCATGATGGTTCCTTCGTCCAAGCAACTTCAAAGTGGGAAGTGGGCCTGTGATTTGACGGCTCATTAGTCATTGTTACTGCGGCGCGACGACCTGGGTGACTCCCTTGGAGTTCTGCGTGCATGGCAAGTGGACCAGGATGGTCGACGTCCCACATGTTGGCGAACGGAAGTATTCTTTCCGATATCGAGGAGCAAGGAAACCGCGTGGTATAGTATCACTGCTGATTGGTTCGCAAAAAAATAGTATCACTGCCGATTTATAATTATTTTTTATTTCTGATGAATGCTAGCGTTTCAACTCTTACGACGAAGGGTGCCAAACACGGCACGTGCTGGATGTCCCACACGTCAGCGAAAGGAGTGGGACATGAACAGCGTGGTAGAGCCCAGCGTAAAAAACAGCGTGGTAGAGCGTCTCCACTTCTTCCACTTCTGGGTCGGAGACCACACGTAGTAGTACTTAGTGGTATGAACGATACAAAGTGCGACCTGGAGACAAAGACACGTCTAGTTGGAAGGTCTCGGGGCATACACGTAAACAAATATAAAAGTTAATATGTGCCTCCAACTAATATAGTAGTAGTAGAGTACTTAGGCACGTACTCCATAACATCACCGTGCATTGCACGTACAACATTTAGTGGTAGTACGTAGTAAGAGACAAATGCCGCCCAAGAGTTCCCTTCTCGACCTACTTTTGGGTGTTTGGTAGAGTGTATGGAGGGTGCATGAGTCCACACTAGTTTAGCACAAATACACTAGAAGCATGCATGAAGAGAGCATGCATGAAGAGGGGTGTTGAGTTGAGCATGCATGAAGAGGGAACAACTATGCTGAGACGAGAACGCAACCAAACACACCCTATATGCCACGCATGTTCATACCATTTGTGCCTTTCTACTTCACTTACTGCGCTACATTACTCAGGTTCGTACGTCCACTCCTGGGTACATGTTCGTCTCGTAGTTCCAGTCCCACGTGTTCTTCATATAGATGGAACGATCCTTGCATAACACGTGCACCTTGATGCTAGATGTCTCGCGTGTTGGCAAAAGGATGAACAAAGCTCACGTAAAAAAATAGAGTGGAAGAACATAGATTCCGGACGACCGAGAAGGAGCAAGGAACCTCGTGGTGGAGCGTCTGCACTCATAATATTTAATATTATTCAGCGATATAAAATTAACCAATCATCTCCACAGTGGACTGGAAGAGTACGAAACACGGCAGCCCAGTGTAGTATCATACTAGTACATGGCTAACCCACGCTATCACCATATTTCTTGGCTTCCGTGCGACACCTATCTCTAGTAATCCAGCAGCCTGTATCGCTTCTCCCTCCTCGTCTCTATCAAAGTGCGGCGGGCTGGCGTTTCTGCCGTCTATTGAGGTCGGTTAACTATCACATGTTAGCGACATGCCAAGAGCATTCTAAAAAAATTCCTTTCACGTTCCGTTTTCAAAAAGAAAAAAATCCTTTCACGTACGAATTTGCCTGTATGCTTTGAGCAACTTGCATGTCCTATACTGCTCCTGTTTGATACTCTAACTTAGCTAGAGGTTAGACTAACTCATGACTAACCCTGAACTAACTGTAGCCAAAGAGATGTTTGGGTGACAGGGTTAGATTGACAATAAATGCACTTCATGGAGAGAGAAAAGTGATTTTTCAGTGGTCCCAATGAGAACTATCTCCAGTTAGCACCTCTTGGGTGGGATAGTTTTTTTGGTGGGTTCGGTGCAACTTGCTCCATTTTAAACCCTCATGCTTGGGTAGTTTAGGGCTATTTGAGCCCCAACTAGCTCAAACTAACTCTAACCCATGGATCCAAATAGGGCCTATGGCCAGTCTCGACGCGGAGCAGTCGCGTGCACCGGGAAGCGGCGCTCTCTTGGCCGTCGCGCCACTTCAAAGCCGGCGCCAGTGAGAGGTCGCCTCCGCTCTGGCCGGGCATTAATGCCGCACTGACGCTCCAGGGCGACGCTGACCGTTTCACGCGGGAAGCGCACGCTGGCAAGGGAGTATAGGTTTTGAACCGTTTCAGGTGTAGTACTGGTAGTTTGCAAAACTACTCAATTATTGCACTCAGTTTCCTAAGAAATTGTGGTAAAAAACGTTACTCCACAGCCCGCTTCCCTTTCCTCGCCTTCCTCTTCCACCGCCCGCGCACGTCCGCGGGAAGCGACCGGTCAACCCTTATATAGGAGTGCTAGCACAAAAAGATGCATGCATGACCACTAAAATTTCCATATTAAAGTGTCGCTCCGGCGGGAGTATGGCGTATGTTGTTACCATCGGCCGGCCTATGGCTACTGGGCGACAGCGACCAGAGAAGAGGCGGCGGGAGGGGAATGAATGCAGCTACTGTTTGGGTTCGCCTTCCAGCTTAAATAAATGCGCAGCATCACATGTACCCGCGGGTGCACAAATTGTAACATACGTGTCGGCTTAAGTGGGCGTCACGTAACTGGTGTGTGTGAGAGAGATTCTGAGAGACAGAGTGCGTGTGTGCGACTCTACTCTTCGGACATGTACTCAACCTTTTGCATCGGGATATAAGTATAATGGTATTTACTTTAGCTAGTGATTTACGTGGCCATGTTAACGTGGTTGTGTCAAAAAAATGTCACTTCCTGCTCGTGATTTGTGTTATATAATTACAAGCAAGATTCTCGTGCATTGCACGGAACATCAATATGCATTTTTTTACAGAACACCTATTGTGATTGACCCATGCAGGAGTAATCCCATGTAAAAAAACTAATGATATCTCAAGAATTTTATCGGAAAACTGGTATCTCGAGAATGTCATCGAAAAAATGAAAGATGAGAGATAAGGCGAGGAGGAGTGGAGCGTGGTGGTGACTGGTGATCGGAATGGGCGGAGGCATGGGGATGGACGGCGCCGGCAGGCGGCAGCGGCCACCATGCATGCTAGATTGTTCTAGAGACTTATTCCTTTTTTAATTGCTGAGCAATGAGGTTGCGGGAGATAATGATGTGGAGAGAGGTGCGGGTATCTTTTGTAAAATTATCATAGTTTGCTTTCTATCCTCAGATATAGATCATACGGTCTGTATTAAAAGATGGCAGGCACACCATCACCACCAACTCATTTTTTTATAAGGGTACAGATGATAAGTTTGCTGACTACTAAAGTAAAGTGGAATTTGTCCATGTTATGCAAGTAAATAAAGGTGATTGTTTATCATACGGGTATGGTTGGATGAAGGATGGTAGGAACAAATGCTCCGCCTAGAGCATGTGTGTGTGAGATGGAGTCTTAGTGTGTGTGTGTGTGAGAGAGAGAGATGGAGTCTTAGTTTGTGTGTGTGTGAGGGAAAGAGATGGAGTCTTAGTGTGTGTGGGGGGGGGGGGCGTGTGTGCTTGTGTGTGTGTGTGTTTGTGTGTGTGTGTGTGTGTGTGAGAGAGAGAGAGAGAGATGGAGTCTTAGTGTGTGTGTGTGTTGGGGGGGTGCGTGTGTGTGTGTGTCGCGGGGTCCTCTGTGTCGGATGTAATTTAAGTGTGCATGGCTTTCATCATAGAGAGGTGATGTGTATGGCAGAGGCCACCAACGATGGGGTGCGAGAGAGAAAATGCCCGTAGAGAGGGAAGATAAGGTGTGTGCGCGTGAGAGGAGTCGACTTCGAGAGAACGTGTTTGTTCGAGAGACACCGAGGAAGACTACTATATATCGATGGTGCATGTAGGCGGGAATTAAACTAAGGGGTGGTCTTATTGGTTTAGGGGATATAGGGGAAGAGTGAGAGGCGGGGGGTAGCTAGAAGGAGATTGTTAAGTGTGAGTGTGTGTTTTACCCATCCAGGCGGAAGTTATGTGCACAAAAGAGGAGAACGATTCGATGTGGCGTTAGGATTGAGGGTAATTAACTACGTATGGAGACATAGAGACCTTGAACGTGCATGTGTGAGAGGTATACATGTATACGTGGGATGTGTGTGTGCACGCGCGCATGATCGAGATAAAAGAAAGAAGACATAAGTCATAAGATCAACGACATGGGAGAGACGAATTGGTATGAACATATGCATGCATGTGAGAATGCATGGAAGAAGTCCCGACAATTGAGCATGTATTTTTGTCTTCAAGAGATAGTGGCGTGGGCTGGAGCATGCATCTATGGCGAGCAGAGGGGGTGAGGCGCAACGATTGTGCAAAAGAGACCAACCTATAAATGCATATGTATGGAGAGGCATATATAGTGTGGGTGATAGGAAGCAAGACTCCGTGCGAGAAAGAAATGTTGACGGAGAAACTACAGATGGATACAGAGATGGAGATGCTAGCTAGAGGGACATCCGCTAGTTTGGGTGTTGGAGATGACCGTCGGGTGGTTCAAAGGGTGAAGTTATATATGTGTGTGAGAGGGCACTTGACTGCATGTAGAGAGAAACATATGTAGTGTGCGTGATAGGAATCAAGAGTGAGGGCGAGAAAGAAGGTTGATGGAGAAACAGATAAATAGAAAGATAAAGATGCTAGCTAGTGTGCGTTAGAGATAGGAGTCGAGTGGATCAGAAGGCTGGGTTATGTGTGTGGGTGTGAGAGAGATAGAGAGAGGGTGCGTGTGAGTCACATACAAACAGATATCAGAGAGAAATGAGATCCAGAGAGACGGAGTTTTGTGTCTGCGAGAGAGAAAGATATTTCACAACGAGAGTGATAGCTAGAGAGACATACGAGGGAACGCAAGATATCTCTAGGGAGAGAGGGTGTGTGTGAGCGACATACAAGAGAACAATGGAGAAATATGAGACCCTGGGAGACAGAGTTTGTGTTTGTGTGTGAGAAAGAGATATTGAAGAGGAAGAGTCGTAGGTTCTCATATCTAAGGAGCGAAAGACATCTCTGTATGAGGGGTGTGCGAGTGGCACACATGGGAATAGTAGAGAGAAATGAGACCCCGGGAGACAAAGTTTTGTGTTTGTGTGAGAGAAAGAGATTCCACATGGAGAATCATAGTTAGAGACACATAGCAGGGAGCGAGATATACTTAGAGAGAGATAGAGTGATGAAGGTCGAGGGAGAGAGTACCGTCAGTGTGTTACGAAGATAAAAGATCATTGTCGACATACAGGTAGCACGAGAGATACCTGAGAGACGATGAACGCGTATAGGTCCAGAGAGATAGTCCTATATAAGCATGAGTGATAGCTATATGAGACGAATATCTGGATTAAAGGGGATTCAAATATTTAAACTGGAGATCACGACATCGATAATATCATAACGCAAATTGGTGTATCAAACATGCATATTCATTTGAATTTGGGCACACGTGTAATGTTATATAGTTTATCAATATTGGTGATCCATAGATTCTTCAATTACAAACAATGCATGGTTTATATGCAATTAATGTCTAAACGGGATTACACTATATGTTGCGTGTGTGAAACACATTATACATGTTTGAGAAGTAAAAAACCCGCATGAAACACACATTAATTGGAGACAGTTAGCGAGGAATGCATACATTGGATTTCAACATAAAGTGGTTTCAAATATTTGAAAATCCAAATTGATGGATACAACCTTATGAATCTGAGATCATGCCATTTGTAAACCATATTTATGTATAAATGGTGTTGTGCTTTTGAAAGTATATATAAAAAATGATGTATATAGAATGTAATTCCAATTGAAAATGGATCCCGCCCGAAAAAAATAGAATACAAACGGGATTCGAATTGAGTTGGCACGGTAAACGTGCACTCTGCAAAATTTGAACGAAGCGGGGAAAGTCGCAGTAACCGCCCGAAACCAAAATCTGCGAGATGGAAATCACTACTGCCTATCCCTGCCACGCAAAGCCTATATGATGGATTTCTATAGGTTTCGATAGGGGTAGGTTTGTAATTTCACCCAAACGTGACGTAACCGCCTCTCACCCGGATTCATACACGGTGGGCGCCAAAACACAGTGTGTCCTCGGCCGAAATCGACTCCCTCCCCGATTCATATTCATCCACGGCGGGCGCCAAAAACAAACTCTCGTCGGCAAATATTCGGTGTATGCGAGATTATCGTCCTATCCCCAACTGACTAGTGTTGCTGTGATGTAGTAGAAATTTGAAACGGGGGATAAGTTTGTAAATTTCCTCGCATTTGAGACAAGCGCGCCCTAAATACATGGTTCCCCCCTTCCTCTCTACCTCCCTTTTCCCCATTCATACTCCATGGGCGCCAAAACACCCTCTCCACCCCACCCTCCTCCGTCCGCCGCCGTCCGCCACCCCATCCACCGCTATCCTCCTCCATTATGCCGGAGCTGATACCCCGACGCTGCCGTCCATTACAAGAGATCGACCTCTCTCATCCACGGCTTCGGACCAGGATCCTTGCATCCCGTCCTCTCGCTTCATCCCCGCCGTCGTCCACCTTGCAGGCGCCGCTCCTACGACCGCCTTGTCCACCACGCCCCGCCGCCACCGTCTGCCCTCCTAGATCTGCTTCCACGCTGCTGACAGCCATCGCTACCGCAACACCATCAAATTCCCAGTAGATGCTTACACGGCACTGCACCAGAGGCGGTACTCTTTCGTATCTGCTCAACTTATTTATCGCAACAAGAAAATAGATCGCCACTGCTTTACTCTGATTTCTTGTCTTGGTTGCGAAGTTGCCTTTGTCCGGTTTGCACCTTCAGATCCACCATGGCACGCTCAACACCATACTTGCAATGCTTATGGTTTTCCCCTTTTATATTCCACACTAGTTAAATCACAGTAGACTAAATTTCAAAATTGGGTCAGTCGATTTTTCAGAGCTCGCCGGAGTTCGCCGGTGCGATCGAAGGGGCTCGGGTGGGGACGGTGGTTGTGGGGGCGGTGGTGGGGCCTCGTCGAACGAAGAAAACTCGACGCGGGTGGGGGCGAGGTGGGGTGGCGGAGGAACACAGGCGGTGGGGCCGGTGGTTCGGCCGGTGGCCCGTGCGGTGTTCTGTATGGGAAGCACAATATGTTCCTTGTCAGGAAGGGGAGCAGGGACATCTGCAGTCAACAGCTGATAGAGCTGGCCTGTACGTGATCGATAGGCTTTCAATTACTAGCGGCAATACAACACCGTAATTTCCAGCCAGTTCCACTTTCCCGATTTATATATCCTGGTTATGGTGTACCCCTGTTATGTACACTATGATCTGCCTAGTTGTTGTGTGCTCTTGTTATCATGGTTTGGCAATAAACTCTCTATACAGTATATTATGAACCTATCATCTGCCAGCTATCCTTACTTCTGGAGCCTATTTTTTGTGTACTTGTGCCAGATTATATAAATGCACGCACCATATTACAGCACACATGAGCTCTCTCATCAGAATCCAGTGATAGCACACAAGTGTTTACAGGGGCGCCCCTATATTAGAATATCATCTGCATTACAAAGATAATCTCACAACTATTTATGTTTTCATGGTTCTCAGATATTATACGCAATTACAGTGAATATCAGAATCCGCGCATCAGAAGAATATTGTGGAACACTGCAATGACTTACAAAATTGGCAGCAAGGCATTGAGTGCCATTCTGGAAGCAATGAAACTCGTACGCTCCCCACCTGTTGATTCTTGTTCAGAATATCATCCTAATGACTATTCTAACCTCGAGGAGTCAAAGGCAGATGGCCTGTCCTGTTCACCCATCAAGGTGCCTGTTCTAATTTGGCAAGGTTTTATTGATTGCGCGTATCTTGCATATGTTGTCTTGCATTTCTTCTACTTTGTTGCACCGCCATCTGCTTAGTTTACTCATCATATATGTCGAGATGCCATGCCCATCCATTATCAATACATATTCCATCTGTCATCATACCATGTTTTTCCACTCAAATGTTGTTCTTGTGCATCAGACATCAAAAAGGAAGAGGGTGATTGCCGAACCTGAAGGAGCACCAGCAAAGTCCTTGAAAAACGTGGTGGTGCCGGAGAAATCAGACAGCACCCCACTTATATTGGTTGTACAACCAGTGACACAAAACGTAGGACCGACTCCAGCAGACTGTACCCATACTTCACTGGCCACACCACTAGCCCCACCACACAGGACCTGCACTCCAGCAAAAGGTATACCGATTTCATTTGCCATAGCACCAGCTGTACCACAGAAAAATCCCACTCCAGCAAAAAGTACAGCAAGTCCACCGGCCGAAGACCTATCCCAACTGCAGAGACGGCCAATTCCTGCAGATTGGAACCCCATTCCATTTATTCCCAGTTTAAAAGACAATGCTTTCAATGTTGTTAGGGACTACGTGCATATATTCCCATCATGGGAAGATTATTGTGAAGACAAACACCATTTTCACATCTTCCTGTCCAACTTACGTGTAAGTGCTATTATTCATGGTTATTATTTTCCTGTTTTCTGCTGATTGAACACATCAATGATTTACATTACATTGTTGTAACTAGGCGAGGGTCAATCTGGATAGTCATGACGAGCAAAGCTTGCTTGTGCTTTTCAAGGAAGCATTGCAGCAGTATCGGTGTTACCTGAGGAAATCACACTTTGATGGCAAGTCTATAAACGAATTTCCGGTGAAGTCTCCTGTGCTAAATTTAGAAGACATTGAATGGAAAAACCTTGTTATGCACTGGTCTCGTTCCCAGGATGAGGTACTGTCTATGAAATCACATGACAATTTGAACTTCTACTTTTCCGCATGTGCCTTACGGATCTTTTTTGCAGGAAATCTGCTCGAAGAAGAATTCCGGTTTGACAAGAACGACAGGATATCGCAAATATGTTGCCCGCTGCTTTGCTCTTGTTAGTACCTGTTGTCCTGTATCACTGTACTTGCATACATACCTGGTTCATTATGTGACAGCAGTATGCATGATAGCTTGCTTATCAATTGTTCGCTCCAAATTATCTGATCTGTATGAATGGTTACATTAGTGTAGAATATATCCAATGCCAATGTTTTTTTAGCTCTGCATTGTTCTTGTAAGTACATGCTGTCCTTTATCAGTGTACTTATAATGACAGGTAGTTGTTCATGTACCATCACTCTGCAGCTTATTTTCCTTTGCCCTCCATTTTCTACACATCAGATCTATATTTACTCTTACCATAAGGTTGGTACTGAAGAAGTTTAGCTGTGCATTGCTCTTGGCTGTACCTTTTGCCTGTATCGCTGCACTTACATTTATAGCTACTTGGTTATGTAGCATCACTCTTCATCTTATCTTAAATATTCTCCATTTTTTCGTATATTATCACATCTATATTTACTCTTAACAAAATGTAGAATAAAGGCAATGCTTTTGAAGAAGATTCTGTGGTAAACTTCTTGAATTGCCCCCCCCCCATCAGCATGGACAAGGCCTTTATAGAGCCTGTCTTCACCAATAATGTAAGTTTGTCCATCTCAAGCCTTCAAACTTTGTTGTATATATTTGGTTAGGCATGACTGCAACAGCTGTTTATTTTTGGTGTTTGCATCAAATTGCTTGTTTAAAGTTTATTATATGTAGTTCATAAACAAAAGTTTGTCCTTTCTCAATTTAAGTTTTCAGTTGTACAACCAAGTTCCTTCTTCATACCATGTAAATTAAACTATACAGAGCAAGTGATCTTCTTTTGCACTGCATGTATGCTTCTGTTCTTCATCCGTAATCCAGTGGTGTGGTGAACCTACCCACTACAGCACAATGTCATATTCTGCAATGTCTTAACTATGAACAATGTCATATCATTCTACTATTATTTAAACCGTCTCTTTATTTGCCAATCTGAAATGGTATAAATTGACAGCACACTAACCATTGATACTTATGAGTTCTTGATCTGTAATCCAGTGGTGTCGTGAAGCTGCCAACTCCTTCACAATGTCATTTCCTGCCATGTCTTGACCTGAACAATACCATATTGTGTTAATGCAAATTTAAAGTGTGTCACTTTATTCGTCAGTAAGAAATGTGATGAATTGTCAGCACTGATACTTTTATGTGCAAAACCTGTCATCTGTCTGCTTGTTTATCTTTCAGAGTGAGGAAGATATAAGTGTTGAACAAGCGCAGTCTCATCATCTTGCTCAGCTGCTTGCACTGCAGCTCCCCAGCAGGGCTAACCTTTCTTGAACTCTATTGAAGTGCTGTCGGTTTTGTATATTATTTTGTCGGTGTGTTTATTTGCACTGGTGGCGATCTTTGATGCCCAGTGTATGTAATCTGCTATCTGCTTGTGATTTATTATCATAGTGGCGAACTTTGATGCCCAGTGGATGTAATATGCCGTAATCTCTTTATTGTATAGTCTAGGTTTTTTCTTATTCATGATGTTGCAGTTATTTTACTGTATATATATATATATATCTTGTCTTCGCAGTAAACCGTCCAAACCGTAAAATTACGGTACATAATCGGGCCGTCATGCAATCACGATGTAGGTTGGGCCTGAAACGTGCCGAACAGCTCACGGGCCGGTAACAGCCCGAAATGAACCCCGGCCCATGATTGTGCGAATCAAATCACGGGCTTTTAACTGGCCAAAAAATTGTCTCGGTCCTTGTTTGGCCCAATCAGATATCGGCTGCGAGCAGGCGGGATGCAAACCGGGTCGTAGTTAGGCCCAACTATATGACGGGCTTTTAACAGGCTAAAAGTAATATAGGGCCGAAATGTTAAACAGGCCCTTAACAAGGCAAAACTAATATCAGGTCGAATTACTAAGTGGGCCTTTAGCAAGTGGGCCCAAAAGCATAGTGTCCAGTTGACGGGCCGAATCTGATATGGGCCATAATTGAGCCCAAAGCCTCTTAAAGGGCCGGACCTGATCTGGGCCATAATTTGGCCCAGAACGTGGTAGGCCTTTAACGGGCCGGATCTCATATGGGCCACTATTAGGCTCGGAGCGTGGCAGGCCATTAATGGACTGGATCAAATATGGGCCGGCATTTGGCCCAAAACATGGCAGGCAGTTAATGGGCCGGCCTACTAGGGTCCTCAAAATCTTGTGGGCCTACAGCTGGGCCGGCCCATTAATGTCGGTGGAATCTCGTGGGCCTTTAGCTGGGCCGGCCCATTATGATCCACAAGAATCTTATGGGCCTTTACCTGGGCCGGCCCATTACGGCACACAAAAATCTTGTGGGCCTTTACCTGGGCCGGCCCATTATGGCCCGCAAAATCTTGTGGGCCTTTAGCTGGGCCAGCCCATTATGGTCCGCAAAATCTCGTGGGCCTTTAGCTGTGCCGGCCCATTATGGTCCGCAAAATCTTGTGGGCCTTTAGTTGGGCCGGCCCATTTAAACTTGTTGGGCTGTGCCATGTGTCGACGTATCATAGGCGCCTTCTGTCCAGTGAGTGGATGACATCTGTCCCGATGATGAGCCGACACGTGTTTCCTCTAGCCAATGATGATTTTACACGTGGAAAATCCCCATTGGTCGGGGCTGTTAACCGGTTATCGGATCCAAAACCCGACCCAATAGCTTAATGGTGTTCCGTTACGGTGGATGCCACGTGTCGGTCACCCTTGACGAAAGCACTTCTGTGACGCGCGATTTATCGTCATGGAAGTGGACACTTTCGTGATGATAATTTTGGTAATGTCATGGAACACTTCTACGACAGCACAGGTATGACTATCTTGATTCTGTCATAAATTTTTCATGCATGTACATGCATGACAAAAAACGCGACCTACTGTGACAAACACGTATCATCACAGAAGTGTATTTGTTTTTGTAGTGCAAGCAACTAAGCTTGGGGATGCCCCGGAAGGCATCCCCTCTTTCGTCTCCAACATTATCGGTAACCTCACTTGGAGCTATGTTTTCATTCATCACATGATATGTGTTTTGCTTGGAGCATCATTTTATTTTGTTAGGATTTTCTTGCTTTTATTTAGAATAATGTTTTGCATCTTTTATTTCAATAAAAGTGGCAATGATAGCCTTTGCCATGCTTATTTTGCAAGTATACATGTTGTTGTTTGAAAACATAAAGTTTACCACTGTTGCAAAAATTCCCTAGAAAATTCAGAATGTGATAAAATGTTGAAACTTTTTGCAAAATAAGCTCTGATAAATTTTCTACAGTGTGGTAAATTTTCATAATTTTGGAGTTGAATAAGTATTGATACTCTTGCATTCTTTACAGACTGTACTATTTTGGCAGATTGCTATTATGCTTGCATTGTTTGCATATGTTTGCTTGTTTAATGATCCTATTTGAGGATAGGAGTATTAAATATGCAGAGGCATTTAGTATGCAATGTTGAATAATAATTTTAGTGATTTTCTACAGTAGAGAATGATAAGGTTTTTGCATTGGTTTATACTAACTTATCTCATGAGTTCTTGTTGAGTTTTGTGTGGATGAAGCTTTTGAGATTTAGGAAAACCGTGCTATGAGAAGAATTAAGGAGAAACAAAAGCTCAAGATTGGGTATGACCAAGGCATCCCAAGATAATATTCATGAAGTCTCAAGCATCTAAGCTTGGGGATGACCCGGTAGGCATCCCACCTTTCTTCTTCAACAATTATTGGTTAGTATTGGTTGAGCATAAGTTTTTGCTTCTTCGCATGATGTGTGCTATCCTTGGAATGTCATTTTATTTTGTTTTTCTTCCTTCTTTAATAAAATGCTTAGATCTGAAAGTTTTTAAATAAAATAGAGTCCTCAAATAGTTGCCAGGAGGCTAAGTAAGCGGCATTCACATCCCGTCAACGAAGCTCTTTTCTATGTCATTTACTCTTGTGCTTCACTTATATCCTATGAGTAAATTGTTGAATAAATTTAATGTCATGAAGTTGAAATCATATCATGCCTAGTGGTAGCTTCACATTGGGTTTATAAAGTGAAATCTTTTGAGGCTTGACAATCACAATATTGGTCATACAAGCAATTCACGGATAATTAGTATAAGGAAGAGAACTTTCACATGCAAATACACTATCATGGAAATCTTTTGTGATTGTGAGCCCCCATCAAAATATTATATGCCAAAATTGTTGACATTGGACAAGGAAGATAACGTAATGGTTTATGTTTGTTCATATTCACATAGAAGTTATATTGTCATAGATCCTTCAACATGTGGTGCTTGCCCCCCATCTTTGCTAGCCAAAAATTCCGCACCAAGTAGAGATACTACTTGTGCATCCAAAAACCCTTAAACCCAAATCCTATTTTAAAGAGTCCATCATACCTACCTAAGGATTGAGCAAGATCCTTCAAGTAAGTTATCATCGGTGCAATAAGGCAATAAAAATTGCTTCTAAAAGTGTAAGATCATTTAGTGTAAGAGAAAATTAAGCGTTGTACGAACTTGTGATGGTAAAGCAATAAAAGAGATAGAATGCATAATAAAGGTTGCAATCACAAGGGGCAATATAACATGACGTTATTTTGCACTAAGGGATCGAGCATACAAACAAACAAGTGCATGGCAACCACTGCTTCCCTCTGCGAAGGGCCTATCTTTTACTTTTATGCAAAGAGTCAAAGTTCTTCTCTATATTCCTTTTTATTTTTCTCTTTTGGCAAGCATCATGTGGTGAGGAAAGATCTAGGCACATATGTCCAGTTGAATATGGGTAGCATGAGTTATTATTGTTGACATCACCCTAGAGGTGAATACGTTGGGAGGCAAAACAATAAGCCCCTATCTTTCTATGTGTCCGGTTGAAACGTTTTGCTCATGTGTATGCGGTGAGTGTTAGCAATCATAGAAGACTATATGATGGTTGAGTATGTGGAGCTCTTACTTAAACTCTATTGAATAAGTTGAATTGCAATTGCTTGGTGACTAAGAACATAGGTTGTTGGGTTTCAAGAGAATTCATTGTTTGAACCTTGCATGTGAATTAGTTGCCACTATAACATGAGAAAATTTATGAGAAAGAATTGATGTTATGATGCTAGGAAAAGTGATTGAAATTATCATTGATCAAGCTTGTGCACTTTGCTAGCATTCACACTTCATAAATTATTTCTTTTATCATTTACCTACTCGAGGACGAGTAGGAATTAAGCTTGGGGATGCTGATACGTCTCCAACGTATCTATAATTTATGAAGTATTCATGCTGTTATTTTATCATTCTTGGATGTTTTACAATCATTTTATAGCAACTTTATATCATTTTTGGGACTAACCTATTGACCCAGTGCCCAGTGCCAGTTGTAGTTTTTTGCTTGTTTTTTACATCGTAGAAAATCAATATTAAATGGAGTCCAAACACTACGAAACTTTTTGTGGATTTTTTATCGACCGGAAGGAACCCAATAGGCCAGAGCTGCACCTGGGGGTGCCCCGAGGGGAAAAACCCACCAGGGCATGCCAGGGCCCCCTGGCGCGCCTAGGTGGGTTGTGCCCACCTCGGTGGCCTCCCGCACCCCTTCTTTGCACTATAAATTCCCAAATATTCTGAAACCCCTTGGGGTTAACCTAGATTAGAAGTTCCGCCGCCGCAGGGCTCTGTGGCCACCGAAAACCAATCTAGACCCATTCCGGCACCCTAACGGAGGGGGGAATCATCTCAGGTGGCCATCTTCATCATCTCGGCGGCCACCATGATGAGGAGGGAGTAGTCCACCCTCGGGGCCGAGGGTTTGTACCAGTAGCTATGTGTTTTATCTCTCTCTCTCTCTCTCGTGATCTATAGCATGGGCTTTGTTAATATAGTCGGATCATATGATGTTTCTCCCCTCTATACTCTTGTTGTGATGAATTGAATCTTTACCCTTTGAAGTTTTGTCATGTCGGATTGAATATTCAGAGATGAGAAGACATGATATATGTATTGCGGTATGAATACTTGAGGTGACAATTGGGTTATCTTATTGATTCACTTGATATAAGTTATGGCCTTCAACTCACGGATTCCCACGGTGATATTGGGGTAATCTACGCATAGGGGTTGATGCATGTTTTTCTCCAACGAAAACTTCGGGGTCTCTTTATAGTTCTTTGTGTGGATTGAGTATTATGAATATGAATATGCTTTGGTGTTACTCTAGTACGAACTCCAGGATAGGTCGAACGGAAAAAATAGATTTGTGTTATTTTAGTACGAACTCTTGAATAGATCGATCGGAAAGAATAGCTTTGAGGTGGCGACGCACCCTACAAACAATTCCTACCTTTTGTTCTCTGCTAATAGGAACTCGGGAGTGATTCTTTGTTGTACTTTGAGGGATAATCATATGATCCAACTATGTTAGCACTGTTGGGAGATTGCACTAGCGAAAGTACAGACCCTAGGCCTTGTTTTTAAGCACTGCAATACCGTTTTTGTGCCCGTTTACTATCTGCTACCTTGCTGTTTTTATTTATTCAGATTATAAAATACATTTCTACCATCCATATTACACTTTTATCACCATCTCTTCACCGAACTAGTGCACCTATACAATTTGCCATTGTATTGGGTGTGTTGGGGACACAAGAGACACCTTGTTATTTGGTTGCAGGGTTGCTTGAGAGAGGCCATCTTCATCCTACGCCTCCTACGGATTGATAAACCTTAGGTCATCCACTTGAGGGAAAATTGCTACTGTCCTACAAAACTCTGCACTTGGAGGCCCAACACGTGTCTACAAGAATAAAGTTGCATAGTAGACATCAGTGTGTTTCCTAATGCCGACATATCTTGAATGATGTGCACCAGCATCACATGTAGATCGAAAATCTCCTTTCTGTAAGCATCATAGCATTTTACAGCAGGCACATCTATCCACATTGTTAGCAGTTCTTCTACCAATAGCTGAAAGTAAATGTCGATGTCATTTCCAGGTTGCTTCGGGCCTTGGATAATCATTGACATCATAATGTATTTTTTCTTCATAAACAACCAAGGAGCTAGGTTATATATGCACAGAAGCACCCGCCATCTGTTGTGATTGGTGCTCATATCGCCAAAAGGATTCATCATGTCAGTACACTCCCCGAGCCTTATACTTCTAGGGTCCTTGGCAAAATTTTCAAACTTCTTGTCTATTAATTCCCACTGAGCCCCATCTTTCGGGTGCCTCATAAACTTATTCGCAATTTGCTCATCATGATGCCACCGCAACCTCTTTGCCTCTCTAGGGTTTGCAAACAAACGCCTCAACCTTGGAATTAAAGGCAAGTACCAAACAACCTTGAACGGGATTCATGTCTTGATTTCGTCGTCCAATTTGTACTTTTCCTTTGCTCTTCTGCACTTGTATCGTGCATGCTTGCATGTGGGACATGCATGCAAATCTTTGTACTCACCACGGTACAATATATAATCATTCACACAAGCGTGTATCTTCTGTACTTCAAGTTCCAATGGGCAAACAATTTTCTTTGCTTCATTCGTGCTTCTGGGGAGCACATTATCTTCCAGAAGAATTTCTTTCAAAAGACCTAACATCTCTGTGAAGCCCTTGTTTGATAGACCGTTTGCTACTTTAAATCTGAGAAGCGCCAGGGTGGCACTCAACTTGGAATATTTCTTTTTGCAACCTGGATACAATTCTTTCTTGGAGTCCGCATCAATTCTTTCTTGGAATACCCAATCATATCCTTTTTTGGGCCCTCGAAATCTGCAATCATAGCAGCAAAATCTGGCATATCAAGATTGTCGTCATCTGCGTCGACGTCTTGGTTTTCTAGTGGGTGTTTCGGCTTTCTGATGTTCCATTGGTAGCTTGACACCTCTGCCCCGATGTTAGATTCAACATCCATGTGACACTGATCGGGGTTTGGCATCTTGCTGCCCTAGGTATCTTCATCCATGACCTCCTCTTCACCGTGTATGGTCCAAAGTGTATATCCATCCATGAATCCCCTAGAGACTAAGTGCAACTGGACATCTGCAACTTCATGTGACTATGTATTGGCACAATCAGTACATGGACACAGGATGTAATCTGCATCACCAATTCTCCTCTTTGTACTTTCAGCCAAATTCATGAACTCTGTCACGCCACTGATAAATCTGCGGTTTTCCGAGTCTTCATCCATCGAGATCGTTCCATCTACACCACACGAATGGTAATTAAAAAAACAAGAACATTAATACACGGATTAACTGCTACTCAAAGATGCGTGCATAAATCACAAGGTTTTATTTTCATAATTACCAAGGGTGCTCCATGTTGTTATCCAGACGTGCAATGACAAAAAATAATGGCCAGTCAATTTACACGCAGAGTACTAGTACAACACTACCCTTAGGAATTGAATACCTTAATTAAGCCACTCACAAAAAGAATATCTTAATTAATTAGCTGCGGGGCGACCTCCACCCAGCAGACAGAGAAGCGCGATGCGGCGGCATGCCGAGACAGCAGGGTCAAGGAGCAAAGCTTAGTGCGGCTGTTGCCTCAAGTTCGACCTCCACTATCCCACCATCGACCGTGATGGATGTGTTCGAATCACGCCGCCGCCGACGTCGATGGTTGAGCTCCTCATATCTCCCGCCATAGACCGAGGATTGCCCTCCTATGATGCCGCCACCGCCCACCAGCCGAGGATTGACCTCTTCTCCGATAGCCACTACCTAGGCCGCCGCCGCCATCTCTATATGTAGAGCGGCTATTTTTTTTACGGATATCCGCAGAGCGGCTGTTTACACGGTATCACTGTAACTCAATTATATGGACAGGGTAGTACATCACATACGGTTATGTAACGGCAATCGTGTCTAACCTACTTGTCTTCTCACACGGTTTGGTGTGGAAATCATGTGTGACGTTGTAATACCTAACACAATGACATGTATAAACAGTGTGACGTATACAACATATAGTGCCATAAGTAGTTCCCGACCATTAGCTTATCCCCACAGTTTCCCCATTTCCCCCAAATCCCTACATAGCCTCCAAATTCCCTCGCGGGGCGCTGACATTGGGGGAATGCGGACAAGTGGTGCTGATGGTTTCGGTGCGGCGCTCCTGCTCGTATCACCTCCACGACGGCGGTCGGCACCGAGCACTTGCCTAAAGTCATCACTAGGCAGGTGTACTATGGATCCGAATCGTCTTGTCAGGTTCCAATCTATCTCGTTCTTTTTTAGCATGTCCAAAGTATATCTCCTTGCTGAATCCATCCTGAATGACACCCCCTCCCCCCCAGGAAAGCGATCTGCCGTCGGATCCGGAGCATGACTCCAGACTCCCGCAACACGAGTTCAACTCCGACTTTTGCGCCATCGAGAAGTACCAAAAGCTGAGTTGTGTGCATGGGCACACTCCCGCTCGACGTGTATGCATGGAGGGATTTGACATTGGCAGGCGGTTTCTCAGTTGCCCCTTAGAGGTTAGTGCTAAGTTCATCATTTTACTTCAATTAATGCCACCGCTCATCCTGAATACTATTTAACATTGGCAGGGATATGAGGCTTGTGCCTTTGTTAACTGGCTAGATAAAGAATGGCATTGCAGGGCTTGGAGTGTTATCACCAAGCTCGCAGAAGATAACGTAAAGCTGAAGAAGAAACTGGCTGATCTGGAATGTACAATCAGTACGATGAAGCAAGAAAGAATCAATCACAGGAAACTGATGAAAGCAAGAGACAAGAAGGAACTAGCATGTGTAGTTCTGATTGTCGCATTAGCCATGTTCTATGTGTTGTTTGCAATGATGATTAGGGGTTTTGTTTGACAGTATTGCTAAATCACATCTAGATGTGCTCTAAGTAATGCACATCTAGGTCTTATGCCATTGATGTTACGCGAAGATTTGTGCATATATTTTCCTTTGTCTCTTTTTCTTTCCCTTTGTAGTTTGATTATTACTGGTTTTATCAATAAGAAGAGCTCAATGTATTGCTTGCGAACTGTCCTACTCCATTCGTACCGGTACCGGTGCACAATACCAAAACTCATTCCTTCTTTTTGTCCTAAAAAAATAAACCAGCCGATAGGAGTCCTGCGCAACCCCGGGAATTTGGAGCGACTGGGTACAAATAATTGCAGTTGATTATATCAGCGGTTAGATAATACGTCAACCCCCGCTTCAATTGGCATTTCCTCTTCTATGCATATCCCGCTTAAGTGTCCACCATCTTCATCGTCCCCGGCAGGCCGCGCTACACACTGACACACACTCTGCAGCCATGTCGAGCGACAGCAAGGACGATAGTTCAGCCAGCAGTCCGGCGCCCGATGATAGGTCAACATTGGAATCATCCCGCTTGTCTTCCATGAGTCCGGCATCGAGCCCAGACCTCGATTATATCCGGTTCATGGAAGCAATGCTGCCTCCAGAGTCGTCAGACGACAACCAGATGGATGAGGAGCCGTCGGAGGACGAAGAAGAGGACGACGACGATGATGATGAGGAATGGTCGAACAAGGAGGAGGAGGACGGCGACAGCAACGACAATGACGACGGCGGCGACGATGAAAAGCCAGCCGTCAATGGCAAGAAGCATCCTCGCCAAGACGATGTCGCGGGGCCATCCAACAACAAGAAGAAGAAGAAGGACTAAATTAAGCAGACTGTACATATATCTATTTCCGTTCGCTCATATTAATTTGTTATATCTGTTTATCCTTTCAATCTCATCGCAGACAGTTAGTAGTAAGTATTCGACAGAGATCTTCTACATTATCGCCCAGGTTGGTTTGTTGAACTGTGTGCCCTGACGAGCACACAATCACAAAAGAAGTTTGTATGGGCTGTCTATAATGATCGCACACAATTCTGATTATCGACATGTTTCCCGAGTATCACACACACATCTTGTTACGCCGAATCATTTGTGTTCACCTCGATCATCGCAAACAGTTCATCGGAGCGAATAGTAAGCCGTATATCGCACACACATTTATATTGCTGCTCGTTTTTGTTGTTCTGTCTAATCGCAAACAGTTCATATGGATCAACCATATGCCCTGCATCGCACACGCAACTAAAATTTGAACTGTTTTTGATGCATCCTCCATCGCAAACAATTTGCACCTTTTTTGACGGTTATTTTACACCACCGTTTGCGGTTATTGCATCGCACACAGTTTCGTCGAAGGGTCTCTGATCGTAGTGTCGCGTTAGCAGCATCCTACAGTAGTGATGGCCTTGGAACACTAGAGACTGAAAGGTCAAACGTGAATCATATAGTAGATATGATCAACATAGAGATGTTCACCATTGATGACTACTCCATCTCACGTGATGATCGGACATGGTTCAGTTGATATGGATCACGTGATCATTTAGATGACCCGAGGGGTGTCTATCTAAGTGGGAGTTCTTAAGTAATTTGATTAATTGAACTTAATTTATCACGAACATAGTCCTGATAGTATTTGCAAATTATGTTGTAGATCAATAGCTCGCGTATAGCTCCCCTGTTTTATTTTTGATATGTTCCTAGAGAAAACTAAGTTGAAAGATGATAGTAGCAATGATGCGGACTGGGTCTATGATCTGAGGATTATCCCCATTGCTGCACATAAGAATTATGTCCTTGATGCACCGCTAGGTGACAGACCTATTACAGGAGCAAATACATGCATTATGAACGTTTGACAAGCTCAGTATGATGACTACTTGATAGTTTAGTGCGCCAGGCTTTACGACTTAGAACCGAGACTTCAAAAATGTTTTAAACGCCATAGAGCATATGAGATGTTCCAATAACTGAAAATTGGTATTTTAGATTCATGCCTGTGTCGAGAGGTATGATACCTCTGACAAGTACTTTGCCTACAAGATGGAGGAGAATAGCTCAGCTAGTGAGCATGTGCTCAGAATGTCTGGGTACTACAATCACTTGAATCAAGTGGGAGTTATTCTTCAAGATAAGATGGTGATTCACAGAGTTCTCTAGCCACTATCACCAAGTTACTAGAACTTCGTGATGAACTATAATATGCCAGGGATAACGAAAAACGATTCCCGAGCTCTTCGCGACGCTAAAATTGGCGAAGGTAGAAATCAAGAAAGAGCATCAAGTGTTGATGGTTGACAAGAGCACTAGTTTCAAGTAAAAGGGCAAGGGAAAGAAAGGGAACTTCAAGAATAACGGCAAGCAAGTTGCCACTCCCATGAAGAAGCCCAAAGCTAGACTCAAGCCTGAAACTAAGTTCTTCTACTGCAAAGGAAATGGTCACTGGAAGCATAACTGCCCCAAATACTTGGCGGATAAGAAGGATGGCAAAGTGAACAAAGGTATATATGATATACATGTTATTGATGTGTAATTTACTTGTGTTCATAGAAACCCCTAGGTATTTGATACCGGTTCAGTTGCTGAGATTAGTAACTCAAAACAGGAGTTGCAGAATGAATAGAGACTGGTTAAGAGCAACGTGACGATATGTGTTGGAAGTAATTCCAAGGTTGATACGATCACCATAGCACACTCCCTCTACCTTCGAGATTAGTGTTGAACCTAAAATAAATGTTATTTGGTGTTTGTGTTGAGCATGAATATAATTAGATCATGTTTATTGTAATATGGTTATTCATTTAAGTCAAGGAATAATTGTTGTTCTGTTTACATGAATAAACCTTCTGTGGTCATACACCAAAGGTGAATGGTTTATTGAATCTCGATCGCAGTGATACACATATTCATAATATTGATGCCATAAGATGCAAAGTTGATAATGATAGTGTAACATATTTGTGGCACTATCGTTTAGGTCATATTGGTGTAAAGCGCATGAAGAAACTCCATGCAGATAGACTTTTGGAATCACTTGATTATGAATCATTTGATGCTTGCAAACCATACCTCATGGACAAGATGACTAAGACTCCGTTCTCCAGAACAATGGAGTGAGCCATTGACTTATTAGAAATGATACATACCGATGTATGCGGTCCGATAAGTGTTGAGGCTCGCGGAGGGTATCGTTATTTTTCTAACCTTCACAGATGATTTGAGCAGATATGGGTATATCTACTTAATGAAACGCAACTCTAAAACATTTGAAAAGTTTAAAGAATTTCAGAGTGAAGTGGAGAATCATCGTAACGAGAAAATAAAGTTTCCACGATCTAATCGTGAAGGCGTATATTTGAGTTACGAGTTTGGCCTTCATTTAAAACAATGTGGAATAGTTTCACAACTCACGCCACCTGGAACACCACAGCATAATGGTGTGTCCGAACGTCATAACCGTACTTTATTAGATATGGTGCAATCTATGATGTCTCTTACCGATTTGCCACTATTGTTTTGGGGTTATGCATTAGAAACAGTTGCATTCACGTTAAATAGGGCACCATATAATCTGTTGAGACGACACCGTATGGACTATGGTTTGGCAAGAAACATAAGCCGTCGTTTCTTAAAGTTTGGGGTTGCGATGCTTATGTGAAAAAGTTTCAGCCTGATAAGCTCGAACCCAAATCGGAGAAGTGTGTCTTCACAGGATGCCCAAAAGAAAATATTGGGTACACCTTCTATCACAGATCCGAAGGCAAGATCTTTGTTGCTAAGAATGGATCCTTTCTATAGAAGGAGTTTCTCTCGAAAGAAATGAGTGGGAGGAAAGTAGAACTTGATGAGGTAACTGTACCTTATCTCAAATTGGAAAGTAGCTCATCAGAGAAATCCGTTCCTGTGATGCCTACACCAACTAGAGAGGAAGCTAATGATAATGATCATGAAACTTCGAATCAAGTTACTACAGAACCTCGTAGGTCAACAAGAGCACAATCCGCATCAGAGTGGTACAGTAATCCTATTCTGGAAGTCATGTTACTTGACCATGACGAACCTACGAACTATGAAGAAGCTATGATGCGCCCAGATTCTGACAGATGGCTTGAGGCCATGAAATCTGAGATAGGATCCATGTATGAGAACAAAGTGTGGACTTTGGTGGACTTGCCCGATGATCGGCGAGCCATAGAGAATAAATGGATCTTCAAGAGGAAGACGAACACTAATGGTAGTGTTACTATCTACAAATATCAACTTGTCGCAAAATGTTTTCGACAAGTTCTAGGTGCTGACTACGATGAGATTTTCTCACTCATAGTGATGCTTAAGTCTGTCCGAATCATGTTAGCAATTGCCGCATTTTATGAAATCTGGCAAATGGATGTCAAAACCACATTCCTTAATGGATTTCTTAAAGAAGAATTGTATATGATTCAACCAAGAAAGGTTTTGTCGATCCTAAAGGTGATAACAAAGTGTGCAAACTCCAGCGATCCATCTATGGACTGGTGCAAGCATTTCGAAGTTGGAATATACGCTTCGATAAGGTGATCAAAGCATATGGTTTTATACAGACTTATGGTAAAGCATGTATTAACTAGAAAGTGAGTGGGAGCTCTGTAGCATTTCTGTTATTATATGTGGATGACATATTGTTGATTGGAAATGATGTAGAATTTATGGATAGCATAAAAGGATATCTGAATAAGAATTTTTCAATGAAAGACCTCGGTGAAGCTACTTATATATTAAGCATCAAGATCTATAGGGATAGATCGAGACACTTAATAGGACTTTCACAAAGCATATACCTTGACAAGATTTTTAAGAAGTTCAAAATGGATCAGTCAAAGAAAGGGTTCTTGCCTGTGTTGTAAGGTGTGAAGTTGAGTAAAGACTCAAAACCTGACCACGGCAAAAAATAGATAGAGAATGAAAGCCATTCCCTATGCCTCAGCCATAGGTTCTATAAAGTATGCCATGCTATATACCAGACCTATTGTGTACCTTACCATGAGTTTGGCAAGGGGGTACAATAGTGATCCAGGAGTAGATCACTGGACAGCGGTCAAAATTATCCTTAGTTACCTTAAGGAGGACTAAGGAAATGTTTCTCGGTTATGGAGGTGATAAAGAGTTACGTCGATGCAAGCTTTGACACTGATCTAGATGACTCTAGGTCTCAATCTAGATACGTATTGAACGTGGGACAAATTATCTAGAGTAGCTCCATGCAGAGCATTGCAGACATAGAAATTTGCAAAATACATACGGATCTGAATGTGACAGACCCGTTGACTAAACTTCTCTCACAGGCAAAACATGATCACACCTTAGTACTCTTTGGGTATTAATCACATAGCGATGTGAACTAGATTATTGACTCTAGTAAACCCTTTGGGTGTTGCTCACATGACGATTTGAACTATGGGTGTTAATCACATAAAGATGTGAATTATTGGTGTTAAATCACATGGCGATGTGAACTAGATTATTGACTCTAGTGCAAGTGGGAGACTGAAGGAAATATGCCCTAGAGGCAATAATAAAGTTGTTATTTTATATTTCCTTATATCATGATAAATGTTTATTATTCATGCTAGAATTGTATTAATTGGAAACTTGATACATGTGTGAATACATAGACAAAACATCATGCCCCTAGTAAGCCTCTACTAGACTAGCTCGTTAATCAAAGATGGTTAAGTTTCCTTACCATAGACATGTGTTGTCATTTGATGAACGGGATCACATCATTCGGAGAATGATGTGATGGACAAGACCCATCCGTTAGCTTAGCATGTTGATCGTTCAGTTTTATTGCTATTGCTTTCTTCATGTCAAATGCATATTCCTTTAACTATGAGATTACGCAACTCCCGGATACCGGAGGAATACCTTGTGTGCCATCAAATGTCATAACGTAACTGGGTGATTATAAAGATGCTCTACAGGTATTTCCGAAGGTGTTTGTTGGGTTGGCATAGATCAAAATTAGGATTTGTCACTCCGAGTATCGGAGAGGTATCTATGGGCCCTCTCGGTAATGCACATCATAATAAGCCTTGCAAGCAATGTGACTAATGAGTTAGTTGTAGGATGATGTATTACGGAACGAGTAAAGAGACTTGCCGGTAACGAGATTGAACTAGGTATGAAGATACCGACGACCGAATCTCTGGCAAGTAACATGCCGACGGACAAAGGGAATTACGTATGTTGTCATTACGGTACGACCGATAAAGATCTTCATAGAATATGTGGGAACCAATATGAGCATCCAGGTTCCGTTGTTGGTTATTGACCGGAGAGGTGTCTCGGTCATGTCTACATAGTTCTCGAACCCGTAGGGTCCGCACGCTTAACGTTTGATGATGATTTTGTATTATATGAGTTATGTGATTTGGTGACCGAATGTTGTTCAGAGTCCCAGATGAGATCGCGGACATGACGAGGAGTCTCTAAATGGTTGATAGGTAAAGATTCATATATAGAACGATGATATTTGGACACCGGAAGTGTTCTAGGGGTACCGGTACATACCGGGTCACCGGAAGGGGTTCCGGGCATCCCCCTGGCAACTACATGGGCCTAATGGGCCAAGAAGGGGATAGACCAGCCCCTAGGGGGCTGGTGTGCCCCATGTAGGCCGAATTAAGAGGGGAAGGAAAGAGGAGAAGAGGGAAAGGAAGGGGAGGGATACGGCCTCCCCCTTCCTTCCCTCCTCCCTCCTCCTTCCTTCCCCCTCCAGAAGATATGGTAAGGGGGGAGGCCGAATTGGGAGGCGCCCAAGTAGGATTCCTCCTACATGGGGTGCCCCCTTGGCTGCCTCTCCTCCCCTCCAACCTTTATATATGAGGGGGGCACCGCTAGAACACACACCAACATCTGTTAGCCATGTGCGGCGCCCCCTCCACAGTTTACGCCTTCGGTCATATTCACGTAGTGCTTAGGCGAAGCCCTGCGCGGATCAGTTCACCATCACCGTCACCACGCCTCGAGCTGACGGAGCTCTCCCTCGACACTTTGCTGGATCAAGAGTTCGAGGGACGTCATCAAGTTGAACATGTTCAGAACTCGAAGGTGCCATACGTTCGGTGCATGATCGGTCGGAACGAGAAGAAGTTCGACTACATCAACCGCGTTGTCAAATGCTTCCGCTTTTGGTCTACGAGGGTACATGGACACACTCTCCCCCTCTCATTGCTATGAATCTCATAGATAGATCTTGCGTGAGCATAGGATTTTTTTTTGAAATTGCATGTTACTTCCCCAACAGCTCGTCCACCGACGATTTTTGCATGCGCCTCAAAAAGCTTGCCGATGAGCTCCGTGATCTCGGCGAGATGGTCGGCGACGAGCTCCTCATCAACACCCTCACTGCCAGTCTCAACGAGAACTTTGGGAACGTTGCCTCCAACCTCACCCTCAACCCAGAGCTCACCTTTGCCAAGGTGGTGGCGTATCTCAAATTGGAGGAGCGATTGATGAAGATGGCCCAGACTCGGGCGACCCGCACCACCCTTGTCGCTGGCACCCGCGGGGGCTCGGCGCCCCCTTCGCCGTGTCCCGTGTCGGTCCCACTGGCCGCGCCGGCCTACCCCCAGACACTGGCCACCCCCTTCCCGCTACCCCTGCCCACAGCTAACGAGGGTCGCCGCGGTGGCCGCAAGCAGCAGCAGGGCACCGGGGCTCAGGGAGGAGCCGCCCGCCCCAGCAGCAGTATCAACCGACCCTGTGGTACGCCGGACAGAACCCGTGGACCAGCGTTGTGCACGCCTACTCCATCCCGGTACCCCGTGCCCCCTGCCCCTGCACGTGGCCTCTGTGATGCCCCGAGACCGTTGCGCCAGGTGTCTCCTAGTTATTCGCCGTCGTTGCCATGTCATTCGATTGCGTGTTGCATCTTGTCATGTCATCATGTGCGTTGCACCATCATGTTTTCAAAACTTGCATTCGTCCGGGTCTCCCACTTCTCTCTGTTGTCCGTTCTGAGCCCAACCACACCAGCACGCGCCCGCGGCACGTCCGAAATATTATTTTATAAGTGGCCGGAAAATGTTCTCGGAATGGGTTGAAAGTTGGCATGCGGTGTTTTTAGGTTGCCAGTAGGCTGCCTGCCAAGTTTCATCGCATTCGGAGTCTGTTTGATGCCCCAACGGTTAACCTATAGCGGCAGTATAGCCGGTCTTTTCGTCGGACGTTTTCGGTCTCCGGAAACCGTGTCGGGCTGCATCTCTCCCCTCTTCTCATAGACCAACCAGCTCTCCACAGTCCACCTAGGCCCAGCCTACCCCTCTTTGTGCCATGCACAGGCCTCTCGTGCGCGTCCGAAACTTCCCCGGACCCGACCCGGGCAGTCGTCACCATTGGATCCGGATCATCCCCAAACATCTACAAAACATCTCGGTTTTTCTTTTTGGCATCCCTAGCCTATTTATCCGGGACCGTCTGATTAAGATCGGAGGGACGAGATACCCTCCTAACCCGGCCCCTCGGTCGTAACAGTTGAGTCTGGATCAACCCTGAAATACCACAATACTTCTTTCGTTTCTTCTTTTGAGTACCCAATTGACCCGGAGACGTCCGATGACAATCGGACGCACCTAAAAACCCCTTCCGTCTGCTATATATATAGACCAACCCTAAAATTTAAGGAGTTGTCCCATCCATTCCATCACCGCACTGCCACTCCACCTCGTCTCTCCTTCCACCTTGGGATCTTCCCAGATCCAAATCCTCCCGCAGCCAACCGCTAGAGCTCACCTCCTGATCCACAAACCCATCCATCCAATAGCCATGAGGGCCTCCCCTGCCTTCCCGCTCGGTCTAGATCGGATCCCGAGCGAGAAGAGATCGCTCCTGAACCAGCACACTCTTGCCGCCTCCGAGCACCTCGCCACCAACCCTCGCTGGCCATCAGAGCCCTCGCCGTCCGCGACCACGCCGCAGGACCAGACCGCCCCTTGCTCCTCTTCCTTCTTCCTTTTCATCTAGCTCATTTTCCTTCTCTTTCTATTTGTCTCACATCTCTCCCGCTCACAGGATGCTATGACCGAGCCGAGTTTGAGCTCGAGCTCGACTTGATCCGCCCGTCTCCGTCCAGCTTCTTTCTCTAGGAGCACCACGGCATCGACCGCTGTCTTCCTCGCCTACGCTTGCTTCCACAAGTACCCGGAGAGCTTCTTCCTCGACGTCCACCTCCCCTGCACGCGACGTCGCCGCTGCTTGAGCCCCAAGTCCGGACATTCCAGGTGTTGCCTCGCGTCCTGCTCGTCTGCGCTTGGAGATGAACACATCGAGCGCGCCTTCTCGCGTTGACCGTGCACTGCCTCGCCAAGTCCCCTCACCGGAGTCCTTCTCCATGCCACTACGAAGGAACGGCTGCGTTGCTGCCGCCGTGATCTGACTCGTCGAGTGGATCGACAAGTCCCTGCACACGCCCCTGCCATGTCGCCTTGGCCTCCTTTGCTTTCCGCGTCACCGGAGTCCATCGAGCTCCATCCGCGTCGCGCTTCATCCTTCTGTTGGGAGCAGACAGAGGAAGCCGCCCCTGCCGCGTTGACCACAAGTCCCACGCCGCCCCGCCTGCTTTTTCTCCCTGGCGCCAGCATCGTCCTACTCCTCCCGTCTCCTGCCAGCCTCTCTGATGCCATGCCGGAGCCGCGCCATCCTGCCGCTCGCCGGAGTCCCATGCACCCCTGCAGCGTCGCTGACTTCTGACGAGCACGAGCTTGATTCCCTGCCTCCCTGCATCGAAGGAACCAGGCGCGTTGACTGTGTCTGGACCAGCCTCGCCTAGGCCCAGCACCACCTCTTTCCTACAGCCCACAGAGCCGGCCCAGTTGCTGTTGGCCCGGCGTGAGCAGTTCCCCGCAGCCCAACCCGCCACAGATTCAGCCCATGTCATGTTTTTCCCGCTCTATGATTTTTTCCTTTTATCCAGAGTTTATGGTTTTACAGGAAAAACCCCTAGTCTTCATGCATATAATAACTTATGAATAATGCATCATATGTAATAACTTTATATATGAAACTTGACTAGAATTTCATCTAGTTTAATAATATCCAACTTTCAATCATGTTTGACATGTTTAAATTGATGTTTGCTTATATTTTGCCTATTGCCATGCTAGAATGATTTAATTCATAACTAATTAAGCGTAGCTCGGATTTATTTAATCTTCATATGTAAATGGGGTAGAAAATGCCTAGTTTAACATGGTGGCATTACTTTGCATGTTTAACAACTCTAAAATATGCTTTAGGGCAGATTAGTACCAAACCTAATATATGCATATGAGGATTTTCCGGAATTGTTGTTTGTTATTCCGGCCTCATTTAAACTTGCCTAGTTAAGTAGTTTTATTATGCTTCACCTCTTGCCATGCTAACCAACATTTAATTTTGTTGAGTACATAAACGGGAGAGAACTAAATAAGTCATACGGTGTTCCGTCAACATGCAACTCGTTGCATATTGAGCTCCATTTAATTTGTAGTTTTGTTTGTGCACTCTGCCATGCCATGCCTCATTAAACCGGACATGCATCATACTTGGTTGTGCATCATGCCATCTTTATGTGATGGTTGTTTACTATGTTGTTTGCTTCTTTCCGGTGTTGCTTCTTCGGGTTAGTTCCGATAACGTCGCGTTTGTGCGGATCCGTTTGACTACGTCCGTTTGTCTTCTTCATGGACCCGTTCTTCTTCCTTGCGGGATCTCAGGCAAGATGACCATACCCTCGAAATCACTTCTATCTTTGCTTGCTATTTGCTCGCTCTTTTGCTATGCCGCGCTATCTACCACTTGCTATATCAAGCCTCCCATATTGCCATGTCAAGCCTCTAACCCTCCTTTCCTAGCAAACCGTTGTTTGGCTATGTTACCGCTTTGCTCAGCCCCTCTTATAGTGTTGTTAGTTGCAGGTGAAGTTGAAGCTTGTTCCTTGTTGGAACATGGATATGTTGGGATATCACAATATCTCTTATTTTAATTAATGCATCTATATACTTGGTAAAGGGTGGAAGGCTCGGCCTTATGCCTGGTGTTTTGTTCCACTCTTGCCGCCCTAGTTTCCGTCATACTGGTGTTATGTTCCTTGATTTTGCGTTCCTTACGCGGTTGGGTGTTATGGGGACCCCTTGACAGTTTGCTTTGAATAAAACTCCTCCAGCAAGGCCCAACCTTGGTTTTACTTTTGGCTCACCACCACCTACTTTTCCCTTGGGAGTCACGCTCTCGAGGGTCATCTTTATTTTAAGCCCCCCCCCCCCCCGGGCCAGTGCTTGTCTAAGTGTTGGTCCGAACTAGAGTCCTTTGCAGCGCCACCTTGGGGAAACTCGAGGTTTGGTTTTAGTTGTACGGAGCGCTCATCCGGTGTGCCCTGAGAACGAGATATGTGCAGCTCCTATCGGGATTTGTCGGCACAGCGGGTGGTCTTGCTGGTCTTGTTTTACCATTGTCGAAATGTCTTGTAACCGGGATTCCGAGTCTGATCGGGTCTTCCTGGGAGAAGGAATATCCTTCGTTGACCGTGAGAGCTTGTGATGGGCTAAGTTGGGACAGCCCTGCAGGGTTTTGAACTTTCGAAAGCCATGCCCGCGGTTATGGGCAGATGGGAATTTGTTAATGTCCGGTTGTATAGAACTTGACACTTAACTTAATTAAAATGCATCAACCGCGTGTGTAGCTGTGATGGTCTCTTCTCGGCGGAGTCCGGAAGTGAACACGGTTCTTGCGTTATGCTTGAACGTAAGTAGCTTCAGGATCACTTCTAGTTCACGACCGTGCATTGCTTCTCTTCTCGCTCTTATTTGCGTATGTTAGCCACCATATATGCTTAGTGCTTGCTGCAGCTCCACCTCATTATTCCTTTCCTACCCATAAGCTTAAATAGTCTTGATCTTGCGGGTGTGAGATTGCTGAGTCCTCGTGGCTCACACATACTTCCAAACAGTTGCAGGTGCCAATGATACCAATGCAGATGACGCAACTGAGCTCAAGTGGGAGCTCGATGAAGATCGTGTTCGTTGTGTTGTTTCGCTTCCAGTTGATCAGTAGTGGAGCCCAGTCAGGTCGATCGGGGATCTAGCATTTGGGGTTGTCTTTCTTTATTTTGGTTCCGTAGTCGGACCTTGATTGTATTATGGATGATGTATGTTTAATCTTGAACTTGTGTGAAGTAGCGATTGTAAGCCAACTCTTTATCCCTTTCTTATTCAGTACATGGGATTGTGTGAAGATTACCCCTCTTGCGACAAACCTACCATGCGGCTGTGCCTCTAAGTCGTGCCCCGACACGTGGGAGATATAGCAGCATTGTGGGTGTTACAAGTTGGTAATCAGAGCCATCCCTGACTTAGGAGCCCCCTGCTTGATCGAATCACTGGCGTTGTTGAGTCTAGAACAAAATGTTTTGAGTCTTATAGGATTATATATATCAGAGAGTATGATTCTTTTTACACCTCAGTCCCTTCGTCGCTCTGGTGAGGCCTCCTGACGTAGAGTTTTGACTCTTCTCTCCTCAAATTTCATGAATTTTTTTAGGATCACGCGGGTATCTTGGAATCTTTTCGATGGTTTTGTGACGAGAACATTGTTCTTGGTGCCTCCTGACATTTAGGGGTTGTGGCAGTGTCCCGGGGAGTTGAGCTCCGAGGTGTTGTCGTCACAATTTTATCGTTGCAGTTCTGGAATACCTGAGTTCGCCGACATCGAAAATCTCTTTTACGTAGTTGTTGGTGAGATAACCTCGATGCCACCCAGTACTGGGGCGGGAGTTCAGGAGTATTGCCATAACTCGTATAACGGATGCTTTTCGAAGGTTGAGGTAAATGATTTCTGAAGGTTTCTTGGTTATGTGTTGAAGGATGGATACAGCTGGATGTAGGATTTGTTATTTTGGGTGAGATATTATGCTTCCCCTGTATCCCCAACACCTGATTGCATAACCAGAAAGTTTCGGGAGTTTATAAGTGGGAATTCAAGTAGCTCCTATAATATCTTTCCAACAGACACATGATACGATATGGATCTATCGTATGTTTGTTTCCGGCTTATTTTGCAAGCCAGTCCTTTGTTTTGTTTTGGTTTGTGGTATTCGAGTTGCTTCAATGTCAAGTGTTAATTCCATACCTGTCCTAAGCAGTGTCCTCATATTTCTATGTGGATGCTAATCCTTCATGATAATCGCGATTGTCATGTCAATCCTTTTCAACTGGCGTGTTTCTCTTCAAGTGGATCCGGTCATTTTCCCATCCTCAAGATCAACTCAAAGTCTTCTCAACGTTATTTGTTTCATCCGTCCGAAGTTGCTTTTGTTTTCCTACCCTCCCACCCTTGTTTCTTCAAGGACTCCAAATTCTTAATCAAATATCCGTTTTATTCAGGTGAAGTCTCGTCATTCTTTTCTAAGGAAATTTCAAATCATCATTCTTCATTCTTTTTTCTTCTCCGGTGGATTCAATTCAAGCTTTGTTGATCATATCCCTTTCCTCGTTTCAAATGTTTTCCCATACCGGTGCACCTCATAATCATTCCCCGCTTGCTATTCAATTGTTCCGGAGTGCTGAAGATATCTCAAGAGATTCGCATTTCCATTGCTAATTCGCTTAAGCTATCTCGAGGTTGTTATCTTATTCAAGCCATTTAATTCAATCGGTGCAATCTCCCTTTCAAGTAACCGTTCAACGATGTTTCTTTTGAGTGGGCCCTAACCCACAGGTCTTTTCCCAGGATCTTACCTGACTCTTCTAATCTCCCCAGAGTTACTCTCAAATTCTTTCCAAGTTTGATGTAAGAATGATTTGTCATCACTCAAATGTCTTTCTCCAAGATCTTTCAAATTCTTTTCATCGTTGGTTCAACATTTCTAATTTTCATTCCGGAGTGCCTCAACAATTCTGGGTGGTGCTTCTCATCGTCATTCTCAACATATGAAGACCGAAGAAGAGTTTCTCTCAAATCTTATCCATTCTCTCAAAGATTCATGGTTCAAGCTTTCTGCCATCCTCTCATAATTGTTTTTGATTGGGAGAACTCTTTCCACCCATCCGGAGCAATTCAGGAGTCTTTTCAGTTTGATTCTCTGAAGGCCATCATTCCGGGTTTATTCATTCGCAGCTTTCAGCTCTCATTCTCCAAATCTTACCGGTGCATCATTCAAATATCCTCTAATCAGTTCTTGATCTCTTCGTTCTCATGTATCTAAATCCCAGCAAGTATCTTCATTCATTTTCAAATTCTTCCCGGTGTTTTGTGCCTTTGCTACTTTCATTTTCAAGTCTTACGGTGGTTCTTCCAAGATTCTTCTTCATTCGTTTATCATATCAATTTATTCATTGTTTCTATCCTTCCGGTGGTTCGTCGAAGACCTTCTCAAGTTTGCACTATACCTCTCTTAATCCTTTCTACGAGAATAAGTGGTATGCCAAATCTGTTGCTTGTCATCAATTTAATTGGTGAAGGATGCACATAACATAATTCTTATTCTTGTTTCATCCAAGTGATTGATTCATTATTCCGGAGTTTGTTCACGGTGAAGTAATTCTTGGTTTCAATTGTTTCATCTTTTCTTTTCCCGGAGTTCCAATCTCTCATCATCACGAAGATCCATCTAAATCATTACAAGGCTTCACCTTGTGTTTTCAACTTCTCTTTCCTTTATCATCCTTTTATTACCGGAGTTCTTCATGGTGGTTCATCAAGGATTCCTTTCATTCTTCAATTGTTATTCAAGATTTCTCTTGAAGTTATGATCCGCCAAGCTATACTCTCAAAAGTATACATGGTTCTCAACACATGTTTTGTCTTGAGGAGTTTAAGCATTCTTCATCTTGCATTCCGAAGTGCAATTCTTTCTACCTTATCATTTGAGGTGGTGTTATGTCATTGTTGATAATTTTCCTTCGTGTTTCATGATTCACAAGTTTCAAGAGTGACATATCTAAATCCATCATTTTCTCTTTGCTCAAGACATCTTTTCAAACCATCAATCTCTTCGTTGAAATTATCTTGGGTTATTTTTCACCTAAAGCTTTTCCCTAAGGATTGTTGCTAATTATGGTGCTTATAAATGACCCAAGTTCTTCATTTATACTCGTGGTGAAATAAGCTTCTCGTCTTCTTGTTGATAGCAATCCAATCTTTCGTTTCCGTAGTGGCAGAATTTTGCCTCAATTTTGAGAAGTTTTTCCATAAGCCCTCTACAAGTTTTTTTGTTTCGTTGTGGGTTTTCCATCAACTCCGTATAAATTTCTTGGAAGGGTGTTTTCCAAGCTCATTTGTGGCAGAATTTGTCATTTTATCCTCTGTTCTATTGTTTCGACGATCGACCTTCTATTCTTTCTTCCGGAGGCATGGTGATGTTGCTCTTTTCTCTCATCATCTCGAATGGTGAGGATATTGTTCTTTTCGTGCTTATCCTTTTAACCGGAGTGTCGTGTCCTCTTTTCAAGTATCCTCTCATCTTGTCAAAATCATGTTCAATTCATTCCATTTACAGTCGGAGTGCTGTCCAATTTATATCATTCTTATTCCTTCTCTATCTTGTTTAACCGGAGTGTTGTGTCTATCATTCCTCTTCTAACCGGACTCTCATCCAAGTGCTTTCATTTTGCCAAGTTCATATTCTTTACCTTCCATTTACAACCGGAGTGTTGTCGTAATTGATCCTTATCGTTCCCTGTACATCTCGTTTCTACCGGAGTGCTTGCTCGTACTTCTTGTCCTTTGTGACACTTTTCCTATGTCTTTCAACCTACAAGGTTCTAGTAATGTTGCTTGTTCCTTTTTCTAACGGAGTGTTTTCAACTTCGATCATATCCGTTGTATTCTTTTCTCAAAATGGTTTAACCTCTCAAGGCTCGTGGTTTCATTCGTTTGTCAAAGAACCAACTTTGTTTTACCTCTTCCTTTTCTGCTTCCCTCCGGTGCCATCCTAGATCTCGGGATGAGATCCTCTCATAGTGGTGGAGTGGCCAGAAAATGTTCTCGGAATGGGTTGAAAGTTGGCATGTAGTGTTGTTAGGTTGCCAGTAGGCCGCCTGCCAAGTTTCATCGCATTCGGAGTCTGTTTGATGCCCCAACGGTTAACCTATAGCGGCAGTATAGCCGGTCTTTTCATCGGACGTTTTCGGTCTCCGGAAACCATGCCAGGCTGCATCTCTACACTCTTCTCTCAGACCAACCAGCTCTCCACAGTCCACCTAGGCCCAGCCTACCCCTCTTTGTGCCATGCACAGGCCTCTCGTGCGCGTCCGAAACTTCCCCGGACCCGACCCGGGCAGTCGTCACCATTGGATCCGGATCATCCCCAAACATCTACAAAACATCTCGGTTTTTCTTTTTGGCCTCCCTAGCCTATTTATCCGGGACCGTCCGATTAAGATCGGAGGGACGAGATACCCTCGTAACCCGGCCCCCTCGGTCGTAACAGTTGAGTCTAGATCAACCCTGAAATACCACAATACTTCTTTCGTTTCTTCTTTTGAGTACCCAATTGACCTGGAGCCGTCCGATGATGATCGGACGCACCTAAAAACCCCTTCCGTCTTCTATATATATAGACCAACCCTAAAATTTAGGGAGTTGTCCCATCCATTCCATCACCGCGCCGCCACTCCACCTCGTCTCTCCTTCCACCTTGGGATCTTCCCAGATCCAAATCCTCCCGCAGCCAACCGCTAGAGCTCACCTCCAGATCCACAAACCCATCCATCCAACAACCATGAGGGCCTCCCCTGCCTTCTCACTCGGTCTAGATCGGAGCCCGAGCAAGAAGTGCTCGCTCCCGAACCAGCGCACTCTTGCCGCCTCCGAGCACCTTGCCACCAACCCTCACCGGCCATCGGAGCCCTCGCCGTCCGCGACCGCGCCGCAGGACCAGACCGCCCCTTGCTCCTCTTCCTTCTTACTTTTCCTCTAGCTCCTTTTCCTTCTCTTTATCTTTGTCTCACATCTCTCCCGCTCACAGGACGCCATGACCGAGCCGAGTTTGAGCTCGAGCTCGGGTTGATCCGCCCGTCTCTGTCCGGCTTCTTCCGCTAGGAGCACCACGGCATCGACCGTTGTCTTCCTCGCCTACGCTCGCTTCCACAAGGACCCGGAGAGCTTCTTCCTCGACGTCCACCTCCCCTGCACGCGACGTCGCCGCTGCTTGAGCCCCAAGTCCGGACACTGCAGGTGTTGCCCCGCGTCCTGCTCGTCTGAGCTTAGAGATGAACGCAACGAGGGTGCCCTCTCGCGTTGACCGTGCACTGCCACGCCAAGTCCCCTCACCGAAGTCCTTCTCCACGCCACTGCGAAGGAACGGCTGAGCTGACGCCGCCATGATCTGACTCGTCGAGTGGATCGACAAGTCCCTGCACGCGCCCCTGCCATGTCGCCTTGGCCTCCTTTGCTTTCCGCGTCGCCGGAGTCCATCGAGCTCCATCCACGCCGTGCTTCATCCTTCTGTCGGGAGCATACAGAAGAAGCCGCCCCTGCCGCGTTGACCACAAGTCCCACGATACCCCGCCTGCTTTTTCTCGCTGCCGCCGGCATCGTCCTGCTCGTCCCGTCTCCTGCCAGCCTCTCCGTCGCCACGCCGGAGCCGCGCCATCCCGCCGCTCACCGGAGTCCCACGCACCCCTGCAGCGTCGCTGCCTTCTGACAAGCACGAGCTCGATTCTCTGCCTCCCTGCATCGAAGGAACCAGGCGCGTTGACTACGTCTGTGTCACACCCTAGCAAGTTCATGCATTAGAGTGTTTGCATCATGTTTAATTCTCCCAGAAAGATGAAATGGGGATAATAGAACCCCCAGCATCCCCTTAAACCAACTAGGGTTTACTAAAATTGGTTTTAATGAACCCAAAATGCCCTTCACAAAATGTTCATCATTTCTGGATTGGGCTAAAACCCCTGGCAAAAATGGTGCACTCTTTTCTAGGACATTCTGGATTTTTTTAATTAAATCATAAGTATTTGAATTTGGACATTTAAATGCTATAAAATACTTTAATTGCTCAAATAATTCTGGAAATAAGTGTGGGCTGTTGGAAATAATCTAAACAGAGCCTATGATTATTTTCAGGATTTTTTTGTAAGTGCCTAACTATTTTTAATAAAGCCACAAAGTTACAACAATAATAGAAAATCAATAAAAACAGAAAACAGAGAGAAAGAGAAACCCACCTGGGCCTTCTTACCTGGAACTCCTGTAGCCCAAATGGCCGGCCCAGCACGGCCCAGTCCATCTAGCCGTGCCATTCGTCCCCTTCCTTGGGACAGAAGGACGCCGGGCGCGTGCCCGACGCGCGCGCACCGCCGAGCGCCACCTCCTGCTTGCCGCTTCGCCGCTGGACGAGCTAGACGGCCTCCACGTCGTGCCCCCGACCCCCTGGACACCTCAAACTCCTCCCCCTTCTCTCTCCCTCGCTCCCCCGAAGCCATGGCCGACGCAGCCGATGCCGTCTTGCCGTCGTAGCCGTAGCCACCATCGTCCCCATGCCGCCCCACCATGTCCACGAGCTCCGCCGCATCTCCCTCGACCTCCTCGCTGAGCTACGCAACGCTGGAAGCCCAGCAACGTCTTCCTCGACCTCTTCTTCAACCTTCGGGCTCCGAGATCGCCGGTGACCCCGCGCTCGACTCGCTGCCTCCCCGAGCTCTCCGAGGCCACCGCTGCACTCGCTGTGAGCTCCTCTCTCTTCTCCCCCTAGCCACGTCGCTCGAGCTGCCCCCTAACCCCGTTGGCCATCACGGCCGAGAGCTCGGCTCCGCCGGCCATGTCGTCGTCGTAGCCACAGACGCGTAAGCTCGAATCCGAGCGCGTCATCGCACTCACCATGTCCCCAGGAACCCAACACACCACCCCACATGCCTCGCCGTGCCTTGTAGCCTCGGGTTCATCTTCACCTGACTCCGACCGCCGCCAAACTCGTCATCAGCGTCGTTTTCGGCAACCCCGAGCCCAACTACTGCCACCAAACGCTGTGGCTTGCTCCCAGCAACACGTAGAGCCTCTCCGCTGCGCAAATGGTCGTCTGTGGGCGTTTTCCGAAGCCTCCGCCGCGTCTGGCCTCGTCGGCGGTTAAACGCCGGTGGGTTTGACCCATTGACTTTGACTGGGTGGGCCTAGGTTGACTCCCCTGAGTCTATGACAAGTGGGCCCCCTCTGCTAATTAACCTAGGGTTAGCACTAACTAATTTTAGTTAGTTTAGGTCACTGACATGCAGGCCCACGCCCCACTGATAGTTTAGTTAGTGTTAATTTAACCCTGTTAATTAGATGTTTCACTGACGTGTGGGTCCCAGCCATCAGGTTTGACCTGGGCTGGCGCCTTTGACTCGCTGACATCATAGTGACGCAGTGCTGATGCAGTTATTTAATTTCTGGGTTTATTCTTATATAGGAAATTCCTGAAATTAGCCAAAACATCTAAAAATCATAGAAAATCAACCATAGCTCCAAATCAAACAAATTACATATGAAAAATGATCAGAAAAATTCAATCTTTCCATCTGTAATGGTTTCATGCATGACAAAACACTTTAACCTTGCTGTTTAGGTGAAACAAGCTAATACACTTATTATGCATAAGAACCTAAGCTTCCATTTGAATCTTTGATTCAAATGGATCCATTTCAACTTGTTTCACATTGCATTAGGCAGGACACCTCATTTTGCCATGTCATAGCATGCATCATATTGTTGTATATTGCCATGTGTTGATTATATTCTGTGGTGTCTTTCGTGGTAGGTTCTGCCTCCGAGGATATCTCCGAGTATCCAACTGAAGGGCAGTACCCTACTACCACTCCATCAGGCAAGCAGCCCCATTGATCATATCAATACAATCCCATGTTCTCGCCTCTGCTCTCATTTACTGCATTAAGACAACAACGTTTCAAACTGTTGTGTGCTACGGTAGTTGAACCCTTATCCTCTGCATGACCTGTCATTGCCACAGTAACTAGATGAAACCCACTAGCATGTGTAGGAGTTGATTGAGCCATGTATGTGTTTCCTACCTTGCTATGCCTGCTATGCTTAGAGTTGTGTCAGGTCTGGTTCATCTGGGCGATGGGCTAGAGTGAAATGATTATGTCGGTAATGTGAGAGATGTGTTGAACATGATTTGGTAAAGGTATCGATGAGAGGCCATGTAGGAGTACATGGTGGGTTGTTTCATTGAGGCCGTCCCTAAGAACTGAGATCTGTATGTGTGATTTAAGAATCAGCTACTACCATGCATTGGCCGAACCTAATTGACCCTCTCGGCTTCTTAATCACCCTAGTACTCTGTCCAGGAGTTGCAATTAGTTTCTGGTGTTTGTAGGTTATGTGTTGGCGGCCGTGCGTAGCGCTGACCCTAGGGGTGGGCTATGATGCGGTAGATACACCGTGGCACGGTGTACCGAGTCACCCGTTTGGTGTCTCGGGAACCCTGTTCACATCGTTCGGGGCCGTATGTGGAAACCTCGGCCGGACTCCCTGCGGATGGAACCTGGATAGGCGATAAACCTGGACTAGAGACTTGAGTGTTTAGGTAGGCCGTGGCCGACACCCTCGTTGGGCTTCCGCTTGAAGGTTGCCGAGTACATGTCGTGTAAACGACGGTAAGTGGTGAGAGCGTGTATGAAGAAGTACACCCCTGCAGGGTTAACATCATCTATTCGAATAGCCGCGTCCGCGGTAAAGGACTACTTGGTTGCCTATACAGTTCATAGACAAGTTAATGGTTACTACTAAAAGACTCAAGATAAGTGTGAGTACCGAGGATGGCCCTCTCGTAGGATGACGAGGGAGGATCCCCGGTGGAGTATTGTGTTGGTGATTAGTGGACTCGTGTGCGAAAACTATTTTACTAGTGGTGTCTCGTAGGATAGCTTAGCCAAGAGTCAAAGCTGGCTTGCTGCAATAACTCCACCACCTTCTTGAGAATGAGCATGTATAGTAGGTTCTGTTGTAAGACTTGCTGAGTACCTTTGTACTCATGTTTGCTTTAATTACTGTTTTCAGACGACAACACCAGCCCCCTCCGATGGGTTTTATGTAGACCTCGACGTCGATGAGTAACTTGCCACCCAGGTGGTGATCCTGGCCATGGAGGGCCCTATGTAGATAGACAGGCTTCGAGAAGACTTCTTTCTTTCTAGTGTCTGTACTCAGACTATTTGCTTCCGCATGTGCTTGTATGCTTGTATGACTTGAGTGTCGGGTCATGTGACCCCTACCTGTATGAACATGTTATGTATGGCTCTCTGGAGCCTTTAAATAAAGTACTTGAGTTGTAGAGTTTTGTTGTGATGCCATGTTGTATTTGCACATATCGAGCATATTGTGTGTATGATTGAAATGCTTGGTATGTGTGGGATCCGACAACCTAGTTGTTTATCCTTGACAGTCTCTCTTATGGGGAAATGTAGTCTAGTGCTCCTCGAGCCATAGTAGTCCGCTACAGCCTGGTTCACCGGAGTCCTGCTAGCCCAGCACTACTGCTCAGGACACTTGACTGGCCGGCATGTGTTTCACTTCGTTCCTATGTCTGTCCCTTCGGGGAAATGTCACGCGGTGACTTCCGGAGTCCTGCCTAGCCTGCTACAGCCCGGGTTCCCCGGAGTCCTGTTAGCCCAGTGCTACAGCCCAAATTCACTTGCTGATGACCGACATGCTCGATGTGATTCATGTATGCCTGTCCCCATAGGTCTGTGCCGCTTTGGGTCACGACTAGCCATGTTGGCCCGGGTTCTCTGTCATATGGTTGCTAGCGACACTATCATATACGTGAGCCAAAAGGCGCAAACGGTCCCAGGCCATGGTAAGGCGACACCCGTGGGGATACCGTGCGTGAGGCCGCAATGTGATATGAGGTGTTACCGGCTAGATCGATGTGGCTTGGAATCGGGGTCCTGACAGCGTTGGCATCAGAGCCGGACTGCCTGTAGGTTCGTTGAGCCAAACTGGTCGATTTCGAGTCTAGAAATGCTTTAGTTATATGTAGGGGAATTGATTGTGGGAGGGAACGTAAGGCTCTTTTACTCCTTTACCTTATGCCCTCTGATCTGAGTCATTCTCTTCTCTCTCTACGTGGGTTAAGGACTAGGCTCTCTTCTTTCTATCAAGTTCACGTGTTACTAATCCGTAGTAGCTTATAGGATTGTTGTTACCAGCCACAGTACAGTTTCTACTACTTTTAGTATGTTGTCAGTTGAATCAAAACCTTGATATGATGTTGTTGAGTGGTATTGCAACTGCTGTCGATGTCTCAAATCTTTTCCTGAGCATTTACAGCCGTTATGTTGTCCGATTTCCCCTAGAAAATTCTAATGCCTTTGCATTATTCTATGCTTTCAGATGGCCACCCGTTCACAGAACCAAGTGGTTCGTCTACCCGGTGCCTCGATGTGCCTGGCCACACGGCCATGTTGGTTCGAGTGATGGTCGAGTCAGGTTATCGGTGGTATTCGGAATATACCGTCGAGGAGCAGTTCAAAGACTTCAACCAGAGCCAGTACCTCTGTACCGTCAGGATATATCCCTCTTATCCTGGAGCCACTGAGCCCCTTCACTGTTCCTATGGACTTGGGGTCACTATTGAGATGTCTGTGCAGGATGCAGCCTATTCAATGATGACTATCATTCGAGCCAGGACTGCCTTGCTTCAGAACACATATTTCCGTTACATGCCAGCCTCACTTCCTGGAGCACAGGGGTACTATCAGGCTTTGTACTATGACTCTACACATGAGGAGTCACTACTCCGCACCACTGCCGAGATGCTCGAGGATAAGGACCGCGAAAATCGGGCCTTGCGTATGGAGCTTTTCCACACTTGTTCTGATCATTGGGCCACTTTGACTCGGTTTGCACCTGCGGTGCAGGCAGGATACATGGACATGAGGGACTTGTACCCTGTATGGTCTAGATTGCCAGATTGTATGGAGTGGCGCAATGTAGGAGGCATCACCCCTCCTTGTGGTCCCCGTCTGCCACCACCTGTGGGACCAAGGCCACATCCGAGTCCCTATGGTCCGCAGGCTCCGCAGGACCGTCTATTCCCAGATGATCATGTTCCACTTCCAGGCTTTGGTGGTGACTTTTATGAGGATTACTACGAAGCCGTTTGAGCTAGTAGTAGTTTCACTAGTACTGCAATAGTTGTATTCTCCACAGTCCTACGTGACCCGTGGGATACGACTTGGTGTGTATCATGCTCCGGAGGTATAGAAAAATAATGTATAGGAGCTTGGAATGCCTTCGATGAGATGTAATGTCTTTCACCGTAGTTGTACTCTAGCTTGGGCTTGTACTAAACTATGTAGGGTGTGTATGACCAATGGTATATATATGGCAGTTTCTATATTACCATGTCGTGCAATGAACATCTTAGCATTCCATGTTATCCATTACATTCTGCACTTCCTTGCTAAGTTTGTGCCAAATCTAAACCGTTGTCTTGTTTTCTCCTAGGATGGTCAACACCCGCAGCAACCCTGCTGCCCCGGAGCAGGGGGAAGCCAGTGCAGCTAGGGGTGAAAAACTGCCTCACTCGCCTTCTCTGACCGAAGTTATGCTGGAGGCGGAAAGAAACAAGTGTGAGACTAACCGCTTGCTGGAGTGGATTGAGCAGAACACTGCACGCCATCAGCGAAATGACTTGGTGTCAATCAATGACTTTATCAAGTTGTACCCACCAAAATTCCGTCAAGCCCCTCGATGCGGATGACTGGCTCCGCAGCATAACACACAAGCTACGTTCTGCCAACGTAGCCGAAGCTGATAAGGTTACCTATGATGCCTATCACCTCGAAG